>NC_049203.1:47157017-47454517 GCF_013347855.1 Anguilla anguilla | reverse complement strand
AAATCTCATTTCACCAACAACATATACAAATTATAAAAGACGAGACTTTGAGAATCAACTGAAACCCCGAAATGGTCAGAAATCGCATTTTGACTTAGAGCCTTGTTTATCTGAAAATGTCTCAAAAGTATTAACCGAAAGAACTGGAGAGGAGAATCCTTAGAATAGCGGTTAGTACAGTTGAACGCAGCACACATTTCTGGACATTGGACTTTTAAATGGTGAGATGGTATGTGGAATAAAATGACACAGCATCACACCTGCCGCTGAAGCACTCTGCCTGGCTGCGAGGATGGGGAAATCTGTATATGGTCATACGGTAGTAGGACAAGCCACATTGCATGCGCTGAAATTAACCCAGATTTGGGAATTTTGGCGGAATTATATTTAAAAAATCAGACCCAGGGGCAGCATTACAAGGGATGGGATTAACTAGTTAAACCATCATTTCTTGTGTAAAACATTTATTGACTTTATATTTCCTCAAAAAAATGGCCTCTTTTCAGGCTTTCCCCATTGACTTAACATGGGTGGGCGGGGTTTCAAGCTCTTTTTGCAACCAGGCATTGCAGTTCACACAGTAGCCACTGGGGTAAAAGGCTTCATTAATAGAGGCAAGTTGTTGCCCTTGATTGGAACTAACCACAAAGTTCAAGTGTTGTTTGATGGTATTTGTGAATTAGTTGTGACTTGCAGCATCAAGGTGTACTCTATCAGCTAGAATAACTTTTAAATGAAATGTAATTGACCTTGTATCCTTGTAGAAAAGAAATAAATGAAAAATCTATTTTCTCTGCCATCTGTTTGACTTGTTTATGACCATCTTTTCTTTATTTGTTGGGAGCCTGTGATACATATTTCTGTCAAAATTGTTTTCCCTGCCATTTAGGATTTTCAACTTTTTTTGGGTGTGATGTTTGCACTCAAAAATGCATCCGTGAAATCTCAGATGACATCAGTTCACTGCTCAATTCCCCTTTTCCACTGACAGATGACTCCTCATTGTTTATTTCAGACCATAATTGATGTTTTTTATGTAAATGGAAATCTTGTGTAGTATTTGTGCCAGTATGGGTTGGTTGTAATACCCGTGATTGCAAAATAACTTGACTCAACCGGTATACATTATACCAGTAAAGCAAATTGGAATTTTGGGCCACGTGCTGTTGATTAACTGACACCCATAGGTATGATGCCTGTTCTTCTTGCTGTCACCCAGCTGACAAGAAGAGCTACAGTTTCAGTTCAGTGAGTCAAAGGAAACAATTCCAACCAAAACCCTCTCTCCCTTGGTAGCGCTATGGGCAATGCATTGCTCTGTGGGACTCTTGCCCAGAGTTAGCCCTGGAACAGTCAGGATTCCATTATAGACCGTGGGACCCATCACTTCATGAAGGAGTAGTAATTTATCTGGACATGCCACACCTGAGCCTGCACAGTACCATTTTTAAATTGTGCTGCTTTACAAATTACAGTGAAATATGCATGGAATCGGCATGAGATTTTCACTTAAGTCCTCTCACGTGAAGGAAATTGGCTCATTCTCAACTTGTGTGATCCATGTGAATGAAATGATGTCAGAACTTTTGGTGTATTGTCGTGGACAGATAAAATATACTGATATCTTATGAGTGTGTGAATGCAGTGAATGGTCAGTGAATGATGTGTGTGCCCTGCGATAGATTGGCAGCCTGTCCAGGCGAGGTCAGTCCTGCCTCTCTCCTAATGCACGCTGGGATAGGGTCCATCACCCCCCTCGACCCTTGCCCAGGATAAGCGAGTATAGATGATGAATGGATGAATTTATGTATGGATTTTGTAAATGCTAATATGTTAATTGAACAGATACCTGCCACCGTCGGGTCTCTATCCTCCCATTTCAAGAATTTCCAGTAATTCAAAAGAAACCTTCATACCTATTCTCAGTAATCAATCCCAGCCTGTCCTCCTGTACTGACTGGGCACATACTTGAATAAACAGGAGTGTAAAAGGATTCACATTTCAAATAAAAGTTGAGCATCCTACAGTTTCAGTCATATTTTTAATGTGACTCATTTCCTTTTATAATTAGCATACTGTTGATTGGCAGAATCCCAGAGTCATTAAATGCAACAGCAGACCCAACGTTACATGCTGCTGTGATCGTTTCCATCCACATAAGAAGTTAAAGCAGCCATAAATTACAAAATGAATTAGCCAAGACTTACCTCTTGCCTGTTTGACAAGCAATTAAAGAATTAACCTTCTGATTATAAATAGCTTCATACTAAACCTGAATAATAAAAATATTATGTTAACCTCTCAGGGTTTAATTGGATTTTAGCCATATGAAACTGCAAGCTTGTACTCTATTCTTTACAAGCTCCCCACAGAAGTCATATCCAGAAAGCTGACCTTTCAGAATGTATTTCCAAAATCACTTTGCAGATCCTCCAGAGTTTTACTGATCTTGCTGACATCAATAGTACTACTACTCCTACTACTACTACTACGACTACTACTACTACTACTACTAATAATAATAATAATAATAATAATAATAATAAAGTTATGAGCTTTGACTTATTGTTTTGATCACAAATAATGGGTTCAGAGATTAAATGGATTGCTGTCCATGTCATGCCATTTTGGAAAGCAAATGTTTTATTTTGTTTGTATTTCCACATCAGTGAGTTTCTCAATCTAATTTGCTGCTTGTATGAATGTTTTTCGAAAAACAACTGCCATTTTCCTGGAGGAGGTTTAAAAAGGTAAATAAAGCTTTTATCTGGAGCATAGAGAATGTGATATTGCTCTATATTAGTCCACTTTCAAGTCACAGCCATTACCCGAACTGTATTTTTTTGGTTTTTCAGTTCCACAAACTCATATGTACGGTATGTTTACTTTGAATTTTCTTTGAAAGAAATAAAGCTTTCCATTGCCTATAACTAAAATTGCATCACAGGGGGTTTTCTATAATGTTTCTAGGTAAATAACTAATCTGGACCAGAAATCCTGACCTTTATTTTTTTTTATTGGTAGGAATCAAATAGTCAAAAATGTGTCAGTGTAAATAAAATGATATATTTGTGACATGGGCGATAGTAGCCAGCCATGAGCTGAGACAAAATGTTCCTTCCACCAACAATAGAATAAGGATAGAAGAGAAGCCAAACACAAGGACCAACCAATCAGACAAGAAGAAAGTGCTCATGGATTTCACAATAAATAAGCTTTGCAACCTTACTACTGCTATTGAAAGAGCAAGGGACACCAGACTCTCAGCAAGACAGTAGGCAAGAAGCAAAAACACATACACCATTTCACATATTTGGCACCCGCTGGCTGTTGAGTAGCATTCTGCTGATGCAGAAGCATCTTCTGACAACCAAGCTAAATGTAGACCATTCCCTCCTGCCCCCTAGTGGTATGGGCAGGAGGCACCCACAGATTTAAAAATATATATTGTTTTAAAAATGGGCTACAAACCTGCTGCAAATTCAAACTCAGCACCTGCAAAAAAGCCTGCCACTCATTCTCTTATCAGCACTCGGGGAAATAAATGGCAGTAAAACAAAAGGAAAAGCCCCCACCCCCTGATTGTTTATTACACATTAAACCACA
The DNA here is from genome assembly GCF_013347855.1 of Anguilla anguilla. Taxonomy (NCBI): domain Eukaryota; kingdom Metazoa; phylum Chordata; class Actinopteri; order Anguilliformes; family Anguillidae; genus Anguilla; species Anguilla anguilla. The sequence continues at coordinate 47,450,910 of NC_049203.1, read as the reverse complement.
TCATAAAACTTAATTTTGTACTTTCTACAGTTATGTTGTGTCATTTATTTTTGCACAAAAAAAGTTGTAAACCCTTTCAGCTTTCAGAACAGTGCTTGAGATCACCAAATACATCATTCAGAAAAAAGTTTTAAATGTCCATATGTGATGTACTTACATTACATCTTTTGGTATATCTGTTACTTCTCTATATGTGTGTGCATGTGTGTTGACTGCTGCCATTTGTCATACCTGCCGCCCATCGCAATCATCCTGCTGCGTCCCTGCCCACCTTTCACCAATCCGAGAGTGACGCCAGATTTAAAATACCCATGTGCCATCCTGTGTTTTGCTGATGCCATTTTCATTTTGCTATTTTCTCTCATGTCATTGTGCTGATTTGCTGATTGTATGTATTGTTGCAATAATATTGATGAATGTATATATAAATATTTCCATCGCTGATTATCGCTGATGGAATGTTCAGAATCTGAACAAGACACTAGGCAGCTGACATCACCAAATAAATTACACATTGCCCACTGCAGCTGCCACAGACACGGAACGTCTCTCTCTTTTGCAAAGCTTCTAACAAATGAAATCTCTGGTAAGTAATGTTAGCAGCAGCAATGCAAGTTCAACCCAAACTAATGTTAGTTTTCTGCAAGCTAACATGCATATTTCAACATTCGACTTAATGTTAATTATTGTAAGATATTTACACTCAATAGCATGAAAATATGACATATTGATGTTTTTTTCCTAGTTTTTTTCAAAACATTGCCCAAAATGTGCAGTTTTTGGGATGTCTTGGAAAAACTTGCAGAATTCCGCAGCTTTTGGTTACCTGAAAAAAAATTTTTTTCCATCTTGGGGATGAACTCTGTATAATAATTTTTCTGCTAGCGGGTCAATTTTATGAAATAAGCAGATTTGCATTTTTATATACGTTACGTGTGTGCAATGAATAATTATTATTCTTATTTCCTAAGTTTTGATATTAGGTCTTGATGGTACACTTTTGTCCTTCAAATAATGCCACAATACATGTCTTTGCCATGTGTTGCCACAAGGTTATAAGGCTCTATTTAATAGCAGTGCAAACCAGGTGGAAATGGCCTTTTTAAGTGTTCAGGGTCAAGGGGTTTAAACTGCTTCTAACACTTAATTAAGGAATACATATGTCAATGTGTTGAGAAATGTGGTAAAACATGTTTTATTGTGCCCAATAAATATGCCTGCCACTCTTTCAGAACTTTAAGATGGATTTAGCATAGTCACGGGGAGATAAATGTATTTTATCATTGAAAAGTGTGACTTCTTTTCCATTTAATGCTCACAATTCACAAGTAGTAATATGGAATTTGATGACTTCCACCTAAAAGTGAAAATCCCCTGAATCTCAGTGATCAATTTCAGGAAGATAAAGTACCTGTTTAAAACACTATGTCCGTGAATTTCCACATAGAGTATTTGGGTTTCGATAGACACTTTGTGGTCGTTGTTAGAATATACACAGAGGCCACACACAAGACTAATCTTGCAAGAAAAAAAAAATGTTATTGCAATAAAGTAAGTCCAAGGGGAATGACTAAAATAAATAAAGAAATAAGTAATAGATAATGGTATTGTTGCCCATACATAACAGATGAAAATAAGACAAAAAATAAACCCAACAAACCACTACCACACTCTACTGCACTGAGATCCATCATCACACAAATTACTTTTTGCTTATAAGACAGGAGACACTAACTCCCAGAATTTCTCCAGCCCATTGATAGTTTTAGCAAACAGAAAACAGAGAAAGAGGGTAATTTAAAATCATTATTCAACATTGTACAACACATGAACATAAAAAAAAAATAAAAAAAAACACCTAAATAGAATCAGAAAGCATTGCATTGGTGGAGAGCACTGTTACACAAATGTGGCACTGGATGGAATTCATACTATTATCACACATACTGTATATCAAGGAAGATAGACCATTAGGTCTACAGACAGGTTTATAAATGAAATTAAGTACATTTGTGATTTGTTATTTTATAAGCAAAAGAGCCAAAACACTGTCTGTACTGCAGTGAGCGATATTTGTCAGATAATCTCTATATACACACATATAACATCCTGTTTCCTTTACAATATTCTGCAAGGCCATAATATACAGTACAGTCTCAACTTAATGTTTCACTCTAAATACTGTAAAGAATTTGCTCCCCTCCCCATGTCGCCATAGGTAAGAAAACTTACCTAAAGCTGTTGGTGACAGATAATTTTCTGTAACATGAAATACATTTTTCACATTATTTTCTACCCTGGGGAACTTGGCAGCCCTATGGTCATACAGAGCAAATATGAACCCTGTTGAAGCCATAAACTCTATTAGGAGTTGAATAAACACATAACGTTGCTGTGCATGTCATCCTGTGAACGCACAGCTCATAAAACCAGGTTGGTAACACTGCTGTTAGACATTAAAAGTGACAGTTTCCTGAGGAAGAACTGAAAAGATCTATGTTAATCTGAATGTATTTAACTGAACAACACATATAACCAAGCATATCATTCATCCAGTGTAGTTGCTGTGTTATCTGCAACAATAAACATATATATTTATAGTAATATGGGACGCTTTGAGCCAAAAATAGTGAGGGACATAAAATAAAAATGTATGCTAAAGGATAAGAAGACTGCTCAGGAATACAAACAATTGTGTGAAATAATAAAGAGGTTCTTGTTTGCCTGAATTTCATTTTTTTCATAGGTGCCTACTTGACAGTTTTAAAAAGAAAAATATTTTAAGGGACATTTGATGGGGTGCATGATGTGTTCATTGTGCTAGGAATAGTGATTCAAAGGATTCTCGCTAGATGAATGAAGACTTTAACCAAAACTGACGGCTTCGAAATCCGTAAAGAATATTCATAGCTTAGATGCTGAGGGTCATGTCTGTCAAACTCAAAATTTTCACTAAATGAAATGCATGTAGATGATAGTGCTGTCAAATGAAAACACCTTCCGGAAATATCATGTCAGACAGGAAAATAAATGGAAACAACATCAGACATTTTGAAAGCATCCATAGCACATTGACAAGGCTGACACGACTAAAGAATAGTGCTGATAAAAAAGCGTTGCATATTCTATTAGCTGACCTAGAGTGAAACATGTACATGTACTGGGAAAACAAAGTCTATTTATTGTCATAAAACATACATTTTATTGGTACAGCTTTGCAATCTAAAAAAAGCATGCTCTTGCTCATGATAGGATCATGCTTTAAGAAGATCCTATGACATTACATATGATGGGGAGACCAAGGTTTAATTCCCCATGTGCATCAGATGGAAAAATAACAGCATACTATATTGATACTATTGCTGTAAAGCACTAAAATATTTAACTGGTTCAAATTTCAAAAACATACATGAAGTGGATTTTTCTTTTCACTGTCCGGTGAAATGACTTTTTGCACAGGAATAGTCGTAGAAATTTAAATAAATCCTTACAAATACACAAGAAAAAACTATAGGGTTTACAACTATAAAGTACTGAGGTTCCACTGGGCCCAAATGACTGCAAATGCAATATAGTAACACATACAAAAAAAGTTTCTCCCATAACATTTTTTTTTTCTTCTAACATGATACATAAATAAATATCTGCTGCAACATTTTTGAAAAATACTAGGAGTCATGTTTAAAAATTACAGTAAACAGTTACAGTAAAATATGTATGTTCATATATACACATATGTACACTCTGTGGCCACATTATTATGTACATCTATCTAGCACTGTGTAGGACCTTTTGCCCGAAGAACAGCCAGTATTCTTTGTGGAATGTATTCAAAAAAGGTCCTGGAAACATTCCTCAGGGATTTTGATTCATGCTGATTCAATAGTGTCATGCAGTTCCTGCAAATTTTTCAGCCATATTCATGCTGCGAACCTCCCGTTCCACCTCATCCCAAAGGTGCTTTATTGGCTTGAGATCTGGGGACTGTGCAGGCCGTTGGACCGAACTGAAGTCACTGTCATGTTTGTGGGACCAGCTTGAAATGATGCATGATTTGTGACATGGTGCATTATTGTGCTGGCAGTATCCATTTAAAAAAGTAGTTTGTGGCCATAAAGGGATGCATATGGTTTGCAACAATGCTAGGTATGATGTGGCATTCAAATGATGCTCAGTTGGTATTAAGGGGGCTAATGTGAGCCAAGAAAGCATTTCCCACATCATTACACCACCACCACTACCAGTCTGCACTGTGGACACAGGGCAGAATGGATCCGTGGATTTATGCTGTTTACGCCAAATTCTGACCCTACCATCTGTATGTCGAGCAGAAATTGAGATTCATCAGATCAGGCAATGTTTTTCCTATCTTTAATCATCCAGTTTTGCAGTCAGGTGTCCTCTGTAACCACATAGGTCCTGCACTTAGTTGACAGGAGTGGAACCCGGTGTGGCCTTCTGCTCCTGTAGCCCATCCGCTTCAAGGTTCGACATGTTGTGCATTCAGAGATTCCCTTCTGCACACTTCTGTTGAAAACCACAGTTTGAGCATTCCTGGCCTTTCTGTTAGATTGAACAATTCTGCCTATTCTCCAGTGATCTCTCTCATGTTTTTTGTTTATTGCATCATTCTCTGTAAACTCAAGAGACTGTATTCCATGTAAATCCAAGGAGGGAAGCTGTGTCTGAAATGCTGAAACCACCACGTCTGCTGCCAACAATCATACCACTGTCAAAATCACTTAGAACACGCATTTATGTGCATTCTAATATTGAATGGAACCACAACTAAACCTCTTCACCACATCAACATGCTCTATATTACTGAATTGTAGCCTCATGATTCACTGCTAGGAGGAGCAGGTTGTTACATTTCCTTTAACAAGCAGGTGTGCCTCATAAAGTGGCCATTGAGTGTGTAATCACAGACACACACAAGCTTTGTTTCCAAGCACTCAATTATTTAAACGCATGTCTCAAGTGTGTTTGTACCATTTTCAGGAATTTCTGATCTGCATTCATTGCATACATGATCGCTGAGATGAAACACAGAGCATACTAGGCTGAGAAATGGCAGATAATAATCAGTATTTTTTTTTCCAACCATCAAAGCCTAGCTTGCTGTGGGATTGGAAGGAGATCTTAAACAGCTGAAAATGAAGAGTACAGCTCTGCTGCTTTCATAGCTAGATAAATGCTGCTAAAAAATATGTTCAGAATCCAGACAGCAAAATCAATCAATATTCAGTGTACTTTCTTACCATAGACATATTAATAAAATCTACACACCAAAATATATGAAGGCTGTGTGACACTGGCTTGTTCATGGGAAATTGTAACATAATATACACACATAGTACATTTTTTTTTTTTACCCTGTCAAACATGAAGATATTCCAAAAAAGTTTAGGAGCAATTGGCTTTGGTCCTCAGGTAGACTGTCTGCTGGCCTGTAGAACATTGAATTCCCTATCCAAAAGTGGCCTTGCCACCTTAGAAAGGAAGAATCATGCAGGATTTGAATACACAACTTTTCACAGGTTATGGTTTATACTACCGTTTATCAGAGGTTTGGTGGAGCATAGGTTCTTTTGGTATTCCACGAAAAAGGGTAAATGCAGAAATTAATTTTTAGAGATTAGAGTAAATGAAACATTATCTGTATTGCTTGGCTGTGAATTCTAAACTGTATTAAAGGAGAATCACCTTTTGGCAGGGCTTGGTCTAGGAGAGGGAATCGGGGGGCATAGGCACCTGGGCTGGATTTACTTCTGTCAACTCAAATATATAAAAGCATGCTACTTTTCTTAGTAGGTGTCCAAATCCAGGAAAATGAGACCACGCGTGTGAGGTGGGATGGAAAGTAAAAGGAAAGGAAGGGAGGAGATGGAAGGAAATTAAGAAGCAAAGGGATTGGGGGAACACCAACACCCTATCCTTGCTGAAATACATTTTTGTTTTACTTTGTTTTAATGTTCAAGGTTATTTTATGGTCAGAAATCTGTGAGGGTGAAGTTTCAACCAACAGAAATAATCAATACATAATCTTGCAACATAAAAAGTAGATGCCATGGTATGTGCAAGTTGAAAAGTGGGAATATAGTTTTATGAGCAAGAAAATGCATTAGGGGATGTAGTTTAACATTTAGCATAGAGACAGCTAGTAAAGCTGTGTGAAATGTTCAGAGTTCATCATTAGGTCAGCCGATTATGTTTAAGAAGTACAAAACACCTATGTCATTTCATTGTATTGTCAAATTCATGAAAATTGTTTTGCATTTCACTTTGTTAATTCCTTTTATGGGCATATTCCTCCTTTTAAGTGATGGGTCATTCAGTTTAACATTATTAGAAATCTTTAATACTTTTTTTCTGTATGGAACTTTGTGACTTTTCCCAATGTGGGGCAATGAACCATAAAAGGGGAAATAATGACATGCATTCTGAAATAAAGAAAGACACCAGGTCACTGAAAAAAGTATATTCAGAAGTCATATTTATTTGATTATGGGTTCATTTAAACTAAGGTCTACAAAATGAATAGCCTATTTAAAAATATGTAATTACAGAGAACTGTTTAATTATTTAAATAGGTGTAAATTACCATAGAAACCTTTCAGTTCTGAGCAATATTCATGCCATATGTTTATACATCTTAGACTAGAGGTTCTACTGCACATTAATATATTGACAAAATGCATTTTGATATATGGAGAAATGGTCTCTCTCAACATCCATCACTCTTGAGTGATCATGTCTGCCTCATGTACCACAAAAGCTATTCAGCCACATTGATGTTGGTTGCTTGGGGTTTACAGGTATCTTACCCACGCTCTCTGTACAGTTGTCAGTCACCTACTGAAGAATGAAGCAGATTTGTAAACCCTAGACTGATTAGTCAACACAACCCAGGTGTGTGCCTACTTAAGTAGTAAGTGTGGCCTAGATTGCTCTGGTGTATGGAGGCAAGGCATGTTCTTATTGGTAACTCCACCAACATAGCAGAGTATTTGAGTTAAAAGGTGTTCTGGTCTGATTAAAACTACTTATTCCACAAATTATAAGCACAACACTAAATTATTTTTGGAGATGCATTCTATTGTATCACCCAAGCCATGTTCACAGAAATACTTCTATTGCAGACCACAACATTACCAAACAGGAGCCAATAATATTTTGTTTGTGATAGACAAAATGAGAAATTCCATGCATTTGTGCCACTGTTGTCACAAAAACAGGGCCAAAAATATCTTAAAGCTTTCCTTTCAACTTTTACATTTCACACCAGGAACCAGTTTAGTTGCCCTTCGTTGTACATTTTCAAGAGTTTCTGTATATTTTTTTTTTTGAGTGAGGTGTCATGGTCCTGTGTTCTTGTCTGCGTTTCCCCTGTTGGGCCGCCAGATGGCGGCACTTCTGTTTTGTGTCCTGCTCCCCCCCTGTTAATTGTATGATTGTTTCATTGTCTCGTTATCCCATCATTGTTCCCACCTGTGTCTTATCCCCTCCTTCTGGTTTGATTGTTTTTTGAGTTCACCTGTGTCTTGTTACCCCTGTCTATTTAAGTTTCCCCCTCCCTTGACTCAGGTGCTGGTTCCTTGTGGTTATGTCAGATTGTTTGTGCGTAAGCCTCTGCCCCATGTGTTCCTGCCCATGTCTTGGTTTTCTAGTGTTTTTTTGGAGTTTCTGCATTTCCTTTGTTTCCTACGTATGTTTGCGCCGACCGTATGTACCTGCCTGTGTTTGTGACCTGTTTGTGTTTGTTTGAATTACCCTTGTGTTCTGCCTGCCTGTGTTCTGCCCTGACCGTGTTCTGCCCTGCCTGTATTTGTGAGTCCCCCTTGTTTTCTGCTTTTAGATATTTTTTTGAGTTTTGTGGTTTTGCCCATTGTGGCCTTGTTTGTTCCCTGTTTGTTTGCCTGTTAGTAAAGTCTTTGTTAATTTTCCCCTTTTTGAGTTTCGTGGTTTTTTTCCCACTCTGCGCCTGGGTCCCAGCACCCGTACCGTGACATGAGGTGTCCAGAACCACACGCATGCATGTATGATTAATACTTTTTACTATGGAGTGCCCTCCAAAAGTATTGGTACAGTAGAGTAAAATGTTATTTGTCATATACTTATCAAATATCGGATTAAAAGATGAATAGGAGGCAATGAGCTTTTCATTTGCTTTGGGAATTTTCAAGACCAGGATTGATCCGGTTTTAGATACTATCTAGTCTGTATGTAATCGGAGCACTAATTTAGTCTGAAAAATGGCAAGCATTGTTGGGCTGAATGGCCTGTTTTTGTCATTATGTTATTTCATGGTATTTACATATGTATATGTTTTACCATTTTACAGAAATGGAGTACCCCCCCATTTCAAGTTCTGCAAAATTAAGTTACTGGACAATCTCAAAAGAAAATCAGAGCAATAAAGTGTAACATTGGGTGGAGATCCCTTGAATGCAATAACTGCATCAACTCTACAACCCACTGACATCACCGAACATTCTTCTTTTCAAAGTACCTGTCCAGGTCTTTACTGCAGCTGCTTGCAGTTGATCTTTGTTTTGGGGAGTTTCTGTCTTTGGTCTCTTCTTCAACAACTGAAATGCATGCTTGATTGGATTTAAATCTGTCTCAGCCAGTCCAAAACTTTAATCCTTTTCCCATTCACAAATTATTTTGTAGCGCAGGCAGTGTGTTTCCAGCCATTGTGTTGCTGCAGGTTGAAGCACCAGCTAATGAGGTAGAATGAATTTCTTTGTACATAGGCAGAGAAAATCTGTCTGAATACTTCCGAATTCCTCCAGCTGCCTCACTCCATTACATCAATAAAGATGAGTGAGCCTGGCCCAGAAGCAGCCATATATGCCCAAGCCATGACAGTACCTTTTCCATTTTTCACAGATGAGGTAGCATGCTTTGGATAATGGGCTCTTCCTTCCTTCCACACTTTTTGCTTTCCATTGGTTTGATAAAGGTTTATTTTGGCCTCATCTGTCCATACAACGTTGTTCCAGGACCCCTTTGGCTCATCTCTGTATTTCTTGGTCAATTCTTATCTGGCCTTTCAATTCTTGCTGCTCATGAGAGGTCTGCATAAGCAGCAATAATTGAAAGCTCTTAGGATTTGTCTGTCATCAACTGCAGTTATTTTCCTTGGCTGACCAGTACAGTGTTTATATCTGTGTCCAGCAGTGGTTTCTTTTTCAAGATTTTACAATTAGCCATAAGTGACACCCCCAGTTTCTGTGTTATCTGATCTGAAATCCAAATGCCTTCATCCCTTCCCGCAAGCCCCTTAGTTGCCAGGATGCTGCCATTCTGAGATTGCTCAACTCAGACCTTTAGTGCTCCTGCAACCAAACTCTGAGTGGAAACAACAAACTCTGTGTTCGAGCTTTATTAGTATATATTAGTATAAGATATACAGCAGCTGCGCCAAATAAGTGGCAACATTGTTATGTAGTTCTTCCATTTAACAAGCACCCCCCACTTAGTCTTACCCTGCAACTAGCGTGGACAATAACATTTATCTGGCAATTCATTTTTTTTTTTTTTTTTTACATCAACAAAAATTTGTATTCCATCATAGCGAAAAGATAAAGCCAACAATATCCCAACGATGTACCAATACAGTGATGAAAAACGCTGCTCAATGAATTTTTGTGTCATGATACCAAACCATTCTACTATCAATATCTGTGACTAAATGTGTAATAAAAATAGAATCTTACAATTGATTTTACATGTAAAGATGTCCCTTTCAAGATTCAGGGGTCATTTCTTGTCTTGAGAAATCAGTTTGAGAAATAAATATGCAAATAGAAAGCAAGCACAACCATTTGCAGTGGCTATGTGCAAAATCCCAACTACGCCACGTTGGCTTTCTTGATGTATACACATATGACTTGACTAGGTTGAATTACACAGAATGCTGTTCACGTCCAGCTATTTGATTGGCTTTTCAGTAACAGTATCAACATTCACAGAAATCCTGGCCCAAAAACTAGCTACTGGCCTTTGTGTCAGTTGAAAAAATCACGATGGGCCTTTTTGACTCATGCAATTAGTAGATGAGAAAGGAGCAGGCAACGGAAATGCAAGTTGCAGCACTTACTATTGAAGACTCAGGTCCATCCATTCATTTAAAACATTTGTTAACAATATCATATCAAGGATGAATCCAAGAATTGTTTTTTTTTTCTTCTCTCCATTACAGATGCCAATTTGTTCCATGCCTTCTTAGGGCAGGTTGAAAATTAAATAAAAATAAACATATTTCAGAGAAATATGCCATAATCATTTAGGCTCAGACAATACTGGAACAACCCACTCTTAAATCATTCATATCATTTTATTAGTTGAATTGTAATGGCTCAGTTGTTTAACCTTTCTCCAGTGTTCGTTGCTCCCCCCTTATTATAGTGTTCGCGGCCAAATTTGGTCGGTCTGTTTTAACTGCTCTTATATTAACACAAAAAACATAAATCATCACCAAATTTAGTTTAACAACTTTTTAAGCTGTGAAAGAATGTCTTCAACTAGTGGTGGAAGGCGGATGGGTGGGGGGTGAGGGGATTATGGTTGTGGATGTGTGGGTGTGTGTAGGGGATGTTTTCTATCTGCTGGATGAACATAATATAGTCTTACCCATTCATTTCCTATGGCGGCCATTTTAGACCCTGAACACCACAGGTGTGACAAAGTTGACTAAACCACTCAAAATTCAATGAAAGTGGTGATCAGCAATTTTATATGTTCAAATGCCTAGTGTGGATGAAAACATAATGTCTTGAGACAATCAGATGAAAAACACAATATTTATGATTTAGGAAAGTTGTAAATTGGTCAGATTTGACCCGAACACTGGAGGAAGTTTAAGTCATTAGATGGAATTATCCTTGTCTCTCATGCAGAAGTGTTACTGAAAATGAATTTATGAAAACAGGTACTTTATCTTCTCATTTCAGTATGTTTTGCAATTACATCAGTGAACTAAATGTTAGTAATGTTTGTGCTAATACTTTTTAAACTATACAATAAAATTATTAATTTAATTCAAGATCCCATTTGTGGTAGCATTCAGCTGTTAAACATTGTAATTTGGTTACAGTTTAGTCCATTCTTTATAGTGTGTAAACTTAATCTAATTTAGGACCAAAAGGAGACAGACACAGAATGCCCAACTCATTGGAAATTGTGAGCATTTCCAAAAAAAACAAACAAAAAAAAAAAAACAAGCCTCACTGTCTTTGTAATGAGTAGTCTAGCACAACTCCTTGAACACAACCCGTTCCTGGGAATCACAGTTGGATCCTGGAGATGGATACTGTGTTCCAGTGACTCATCTTGTGATTACTAATGAATCATAATTCAGTTTAAGTAAACGTCAAGTTTCTTTAATTCAAGTACATAAATAGTTATTTCAATAATCCGTAAATATCTTACAAGCATAGAGATTTTACGTATGTGTTAAGTACTTATGTCCATAACACTGGGTGTTGTGACATACCATGTTCTCACAAAATTGTATTTCCTCAGGATGTCTTTTTTTAAAACTGAAGGTAGCATTTATGTCATTGTGTGTTTCTCCTACTGTTTTCACAATGGGATAATAGCACTGTGTTCCAGTGTAATTATTAGAGATTTGGGCAAAATTAATTTTTTAATGTCTGCAGGAGAACATAATATATGCTCTATAATATAACTTGGGTCCTGCATTTTCTGCTATCTGTAGCCAGCAATCTGTTTGTGTTGCTACTTGTGTGTGTTATCAAGGTTATGTGTTGTAACAGTGACTGGTTTGAAAGAGACACCAATCATGAGCCAATCTGTGTAATTACCTTGGTAATCATAATTATTGTAATGCAACCCATCCCCCTGCTGCAAGGTGATGCACCATCAAATTATTTTTGAAGCATTTGGTTGGATCTGAGCAGAAAATATGTTTCCTTACACTCACTTCAGAATTCATCCTGCTGCTGCCATCAACAGTCACATTATCAATGAAGATTTGAGCCAGTCCCAGTGGCAGCCGTACATGCCTAAGCACCATAAGACTACCTCCACCATGTTTTACAGATGTTGGGGTTCTTTGGATTATGAGAAGTTCCGTTTTTCTACCACCCTTTCCATCACTTACCAACAGGTTAATACTCATCTCATCTGTCCATCAGACTTTCTTCTAGAACTCCAGTTTTTCTTTTTATTTTATGTCAATTTTAATAAACTCTAACCTGCAAATTATGTTCTTGAGGCTTACCAATGGAACCCTCTGAGGTAACACTGGTGTAACCTTCTCTTTATGTGTTTGACACATCTACTGCATGCAAAATCCTAGTGACATGTAGCTGGCCATGAAACAGCTGAGCAGCCAATTGTTCAATAACTTTTAGTGGGGGAACTATGTATAAAAAGGCTGTAATTCCTACAAGGTTAGCCGATATGAATTTAAATACCATCATAAGTCTGCACTTTAACCTCATATTCACTGTTTCATTTGTAATTCAGTGTGCTGGAATACAGAGCCAAAAATAAAAAAAATAAAATAAAAATAAATAATTGTGTATAGCCTGATCATTTTAATAATGTTAATTAATAGCCATAGTACATTTTTAAAATGATGTATGTTGTCACCAATGCAAACATCATCATCCCCTGTGCAAACCCCTCAAGAAAAAAATTTCAACAAAATGTCTGCATTTCATGTCTGTCAGCACAACACTAAAACATTCTCACCAACACCATAAAAGTGTGCAGGGTCACCCTAGCCCCTTAATAATTGGACCTGTCTATATTGCTCTAATAAAAATATGATTCCTTGGAACAACATTTTTGTAGCATTATTGTTTATCTTATCAAAGATTTGAAACATCAACTGCTAACATTTTTGGATGTTCTTTGACATTATATCAGTAGCTACCCTTCAAAGATGACAGCAGACCCATGTCCCCCGTCTTCTGAATATGTTTACAAGATACGGATCTGGCATCACTGTCTACCGCACAAAAACTGTTGTCAAGATATTTTGAAACTACATTATTGCCATTTGATATTGTTGTCAGTCATGGAACAGAGAAACAGCGCAAGAGGCCCATGCTGCTGGCCTCAATTGTGCTAAAGAAATATGTTTCATTTTTTACAATATGCTTGTTTAAAAAAAAAAATTTAAAAAAATACACACTTTTCTTGCCATTTAATTATTTTTCACTTACTTTGAACTTGACCAGGAGTTCAATCTCAATAGCAGAGCCAGTTTGCAACAATCATAAACATTCAGTTAACCTATTCAGGAGAATTCAGGAACAGTGTAACAAAGTAGGCCGGGCTACAGTCAAACTTGCCTTCAAGCACAAGAAAAGTATCAATAACTAGCTGGTTATTTATTTGCAAATGCAACGATGGTGTTGTGTTAATACTAGTATGGTTATCATGCCTGATGAAAAAAAAGCATTGAGGAGCTGCACAAGATAACAAGTGATAAATGTTATATATGTACCATTCTGATACCAGCTGATTCACACAGATGTTGTCTGGTACAATTTGTTGATGATGGTTGTGGATGTACGTTCTTTGTCAGCATTTTTTTTTTTTTTTCAATTTGGCATTAGTGATCCCACCCAAATTTGGAATTTACTATTTGTGAACTGTGCACAGGAATGCTCATATATGGCCCCTGTTGCTGTCCCTGGAGATTGAAGCCAACTTGTGGTTCTTTTCCAGAACACGCCGTGCCCGCCACTGCTTCTTTTCCACAGCCGTGCGTGCCCTTAGCAGGGGCGTAGGGGACCCATGCATACACGATGAACACTCAATGAACACTGCTGTCTCCACCGACTGAATCCCTCCCACATGACCCTCGGGTGACACATAGCCAATTGTGTGCCTCGTGGGACAGCCGGCCACAGTCGGCACTGGAACACAGGTAGGATTCAATCCAAGACCATGTCCTTCTGAGTCATTTGCCTCATACATCTGCTTTTGTCGAATCAAAATGACTACATTTGTGCTCCCTGAATTAGGTTTAGTAATTAGGTTCAGCAGTGTAGTATGGGTAAGGAGCTGGTCTTGTAACCTAAAAGTCACGGGTTCGATTTCCAACACCGCCATTGTACCCTTGAGCAAGGTACTTAACCTGCATTGCTTCAGTATATATCCAGCTGTATAAATGGATGCTATGTATTTAAAAAAATGCATTTATGCTATTATCTCTGGATAAGAGTGTCTGCTAAATGCATGTAATGTATCATAACATTAATAATAATGAAATAAAAACAAATATGAATTCAAGTAAACTTATATTATTATTATTATTATTATTATTATTATTATTATTATTATTATTAAGCAGGAATTATGAGATTTATTGAGTGGTCACTATCACGATAACAATTAATTGAATGTAAAATATTCAAATTTCTTTAATACTCTTTAATAAACACAGCTGTTTAAAATTTCCTGGAGAAGACAAATGTACAATGCATATTTTCATCAATACTGATTGCTTAAATGTTTGAGAAAGGTATCAACATTCTTCTGAAGCACACTGTGCATGCTGATTGAATTCCACATGTGAAGTATTGTCATTTCATTAATACCTTCTCAGTTTTGAAAGTGTGCTTGATATTTCTAGACACCATTTTAATGGGTGGCTTTATTTCAGTTATTTACGCATTTATATGTTCATTTTAAATGTAAACAGCATAGTTAAAAAAATAAATAAAAATCTGTAGCATCCTTCATGTAGGTGTATTTTATGTACACATTCTTTCATTTGATGTTCAATTGTGGGGGCCATGCTGGAATATCACAAAATGGTTAACAAATCAAGCATATTTTTCTGAAGGTCTGATTTTAAGGTACCATGTAACTGGATTTCTGTCTTCATACTGAAATTCAAAGTCCCCCCCCACCCCCCCCCCCCAAGCTCCAGCTGCTATCCTTGTCTTGAGCTAGTGGATACATAGGAGAAGTACAAAAGGTGAGGGAGCACATCTTATGAAAATGCTGGAAGGAAGCAATGGAATACAGTAGCTGATCTCTGGGACTGCAAGTTTTTCAGCATGCAATAACTACAGTGACTTTTTCCACTGAAATGCATTCATAGACACTTTTATGTCATGTTACATTCATGCCACATTCTGCGAAAGTTAGAAAATACAGATAAAGCATAACCTGCTGTTTTTTTTTTTTTGAACATTCATTAATATTTAACAGGAGCTTATCTTTGGTGCAAAAATGTTAAAGTTTATGCGGTAAGCTTCTGCTGATTTGCAGTTTTGTGCTTTAATCCGAAGCATCTGAGGACATTCTTTTCTGTTTTTCTGTGAGCTCTCTCTAAAGGATGAATAGTCTGGCAGAACATG
The DNA here is from genome assembly GCF_013347855.1 of Anguilla anguilla. Classification (NCBI taxonomy): domain Eukaryota; kingdom Metazoa; phylum Chordata; class Actinopteri; order Anguilliformes; family Anguillidae; genus Anguilla; species Anguilla anguilla. Next base: position 47,435,554 of record NC_049203.1, on the reverse strand, counting down.
ACTGCTGGAATAACTGAAAGCCTGGGCTTACTAGTAAATGCCATGAGCTTCATAAAATTTAATGTCAACAAGGACAGGACACACATCTTTATAAATCTAGTTTGTATGTGTGGCAGATGCCTTTATTCAGAGTGGAATACACCATGCCATTCTAAACCATATGCTATAGATACTTCAGTCGATATAATGGCCCAATTTGCTTAAACCTCAGGCACGATAAACGGATTAGAGCAATTCAGCTTCGACCAGACAGTCATGGATTCAGATCCCATCATGGTAAACATATGCACTCGATGTTTCCCTGCAGTTGATCCTGGGGAAAAAGGCTTTACTGTTCTGAGCATATCTGGATAACTTTATGTAGCCGATTCAAAAATAAATTCAAAATGTATAAACCTCATACATTTTATTAGAATTATTATACAGACCTTTGGTGCACTAGACTAAATTTGCTGTATTTGATAGACTGTGGCTTCTTGACAAGAATAAACAAGGATAAACCAACAGAAAATATAAAGCACCCACAATCCCACATTGCATCCTGTGATTTCAAAACAATGACAGGCTATCTTCTTTTTTTTACTTACTTACTTACATAGCTATGCTTGAAAAAAGAAATTGTTGGATGTATTTATGGCTCATGTTTCATTTGACTCAAATTTTAAACATTTTTATTTGTACTCTAATTTTGTGTAAACATTGTTTTGCTTTTGTTTGTTTTGTTTATATATTTACATAGTCATAGAAAACACACTTTGTTGAGCTAATTTGACTTCCGGCAGCATTTGAACCACTTCAAACTGTCTACAATTTATTTGAAAATTGAATTAATTATGGGTAATTACTTTTCAGCTAATGGAAACCACAATAAAGTATTTAAAAGCAGTAACAGTGGTTTATCTATGCATTAATGCCGCTGGTGTCAGGTTTACATGTATAGATGATGCAGTACAGTTGCATTAAAATAACGTTCCTAAATATTGCATAAAGTGGAAATTGAACATTGATAAGTGCACAGAAATAGACATAGCACAGCGATGTTCTTACATGTTGTGTGCTTAGCTCAAACATTAGGTGGAACCAAGCACAGAAAAGTGCACATTTATGCACAGTCAGTCTGGTAAATTTCACCTGTACAGCCTGATTAGCCCAATCATCTGTTTGGTTAACACTCCCACTTAAAGATGAATATTTCAAATGTGTGCCTTGGATTTCATAACCTACAATAGGTTTTGCCTCACCATGAAAATTGGGCCCACTGAGTTCAAAAACAACACCTACTGCAAAATTCCTGAAATGGATTACCTGAGGGGGAAAAAAATACATAAATAACATACAGGAGAAATGGTGTATGGAAAATATTACCATGGAGAATAGGTGGGAATTAAAGTTTTCCCAAGAGGAAGCGGAGGTCCTGGTAAATGATTCAGCCTTCATGGTTACCACCTCTCAGCTTCGAGCTGTTCTTGAAGATGATGAAGGTGGTGTCATTTGGAAAGCCAACATGGAAACAATAAATAAATGTTCAAATTAAACCCTTATTACAGCTGGTTTTAGTACTGGTTAATTTAAATGAAAGTGTGCAGTTAAAAACCATGATTAGTAGTACATTTAAAGCATTCAATATAGCAAACAATTCAAGTCAGTAAAGGATAAATGCATATTCAAATTCCGCATCACCTTCAACGGTACAAACATTTCAGAGCCCTGAGAGACAATCAATTCTCAATGTATTCTTATCTGTGAGGTTAAACTATACTTATTTCATTAAGAATGTGAAAATGTACATGTCTGGAACATTCTTTAGCATCACTGCCAACAGTTGTCAAGTCAGTGTCCTTGAATGATGTTCGCACCCACTTTCTCCAGGCTGTATTCTTTGGGAGGCATTGTGGTACTAGGGTTTTTTTTTTAATTTAATTTTTTAGAACAAGATTAAATGAGCATTTAGCATTCAGCTAGAGTACATGGCTGAATTGCACATTAAACTATTATAAGACCTGCACTATGGGGGATCACGAGAAGGCCTCAGTGTCTCATCTGTGTCAATTGTCCAGCTGGGAAATGAGAGAAGACAATGATGAAATAACTAATTATTTAATTTTGTTAAATTGGGCTTATTATATATGCCAGCGGCCTGCAACCCTGGTCCTGGAGAGTCACATGCTCCGCTGGATTCTGTGAATAAATCAAGCTGGCTGATTACACAGTTCTCACTTCATCTTGTTAATGGGACCTGAATTGTTTGCTGATTTTTACTTGATAAACACCTGCAGGTCCAGTGGTTCTTCAGGACGAGGATTGGAGGCCATTGATGTAGGCTACCCAAGCCTGTGAAACAACTTTTAGAATGTTCTAACTACATTTTCTGCAGGTAATGCCAATGCAGACTACACTTGACAATGCAAATCTTACTTGGTGAATGACATCTCTGCATCTTTCAAAATCTGCATGTTTGTTTTTACCCACATATACAGTGCCAAATTAGTGTTTCTTTATTCTGCGGGTAACAACGGCCTTATTAACCAACAAGGTATCAGAATATTGTACTGAATGTTAAGATTGCTTGCAATTGTTCCACTCCAACTTGAACAACTTGTTGTCTTTTGAAAAGATGTAAATCAAAGCCAACCTCGTAGTCCACTTACAATCATAAAATATAGTGTAGATTTTTTTTCCTTTTCAATAGAACCTTGTGTTTAAACAGACAGATTGCCATTGAATTCTGTTGGTTATTTTCTGTTGCACTGCAGTAGATCTGATTAAAGTCATATTTTATTGATAGTGTCCTTACTGCCATTCATTGTACCACAATAGTACCGTTGTCCTTTTTTCTCAAAGAATGAGGAAATTAGCGTTGTAACTGTAGGTGGAATCCAGTGGCGCTGGATCCTTGGAATCTCAGAAGAAGCATAGAATAGTCATCTCCATACAATGCAAAAAAAGCTAAGAATACATTCCAAATGTCATACCAGCAGGAGGCATTTCATTGCTTTGTTGTATAGGGGTAACGAGATAAGCGATGGTGCAATTATGCATTAGCAGACCTTTCAACAGAATCTATTTTTTATGTTTTGACAGGTATGTATAATTACACAGGCAGGGAAGCACTACCTATCTACCCTGACTGCTGAACTGTAATGAAGAATCTAATTAAATTTGCCAGACACAAATTTGCACAAGATATGGCATAAGGACTGACATATAAAACAAATAACTTTGCCAGGAAAAGCTTTTTGTTAGGAATGTTGTCATGATAATATTGTTAGGACCGTTGTCATGACGACTTTAGGGGGAAGCTTTTCTTAAAAACGTGTTATTTGTTTTGCCTTTCAAGAAACTTTAATCTCTGAAATCAGGGTTTGAATTACAGGGGAGCCAGGGGGAGATCAGCCCCCTGAAAGAGAACTAAGCTCCATAAAAGAGACCTGAGCACCCCCAAGCTCCCCCCTCCCCAGCAATCTCACAGACCCCCCTTAAAGCCAGAGTGTAATTTGAACCCTGTCTGCAATGGTATCGAGCAGACAGATAGCCAATTCTGTGAACAGTCCCTACTGACCCTTTCATATGGCGTTGCTTAAATCGTAGCCTCTACCATGGGAAACGTTTAATCATTTAATTCAATTATTACACATTAACCAGGCGCGTGTTCCATATATGACTTGAATTCAAAGAAATTCAGAGAAATTACTAATGAAAACAGCAGCAATAACAATAAAGATATTTACTGCGATATATACAAAATTACAGTACAAAATAACAGGTAATTTATTACACTAACAGGGAACAGCAGACCGTTACTCATGTGAATGGTAGCTGAATGGGTGAAAAGTATTATTTTTTTCTTGTACAAACATCTAAATGTTACAAATAATTTTTAAGGAATCAGGAAAACGCCATTCATTTCTCCAATAAGCAGTTAATGTTTTTGATTTGGTAGTCCCGGAAACGGTAACAAAATCGAAGGGAATGACAGTAACACTGTGACGTAAACATGACATGACGTTCCAGAATCGATTGTAGGTTTTGTGTGAATTTTTTATGGGCGATGAAATATTTCAGCAATCATCCTTTACTAATCCAAATTAAAATCAAACTTTGCTCTTGAAGTTGGATGTGTTTTGGATATATGAATGAAATTTATTGAGTAATGAATGAATAATGAGGGTCATGATTTTAACTGCTGTCTTGACAGATGAAATGATGGAGTTAATAATTATGTAATTTATTCAATTGATTTGGTGGTTCCGGTTATTTGGTGATTCCTGGTGATCTTTTGTTTTTTGTAGATGTCCAAGAACATTTAAAGAACTTAAAGAACATTTGTTATTTTTTGTTGTTTTATTCCTACAGAAATGTTTCAATGTAAATCATGTATCAACCGTTTACATTCGTTTTTTTTTTTTTTTTTTTTCAGTTATATCTTTTAGGCTATATTTGAATCAAATTCAGTGTTATTCAAACATTTCCAGTTGTGCTGACCAAGAGATCTAAAAATGAAAGGCAAATAAAATAATCAATTTATGTTAAACAGTAATTTGAATGGTCCTTCAAATAAGCAATGTTATTCCTTCATAAGTAGTGCATTCATAATCACTACACAAACATTCAAAAATGAGTATGCTATGTTAGGCTAGTAGGATGTAGTTACAGATTACCCTAGCAGTCTACTGTTAATCATACCCCCTTTACAGATTAAACCTCTGAAAGATTATCCCAGGGGGAAAAAACTGCTAATTGCTGTGCATGATTTTGCATAAAAGACTATTTTCATCACTAATAGCAAACATAATTGTTTACATCTCCATACCCATTGATAGGTCAGTTAAACAGTGAGCTTGCAATGAACCAACTCTACATTAGAAGAGAGGAGATTAATCCAACCTCTCCCCTATATTCATCAGAGGAGAAAATTAATGGGTCTAAATATCGGAAAGGCCACGGAATCATTCTGCCTATAATCTGAGCTCTGCGTGTGGATAGAAAGTGCTTAGGCATTTAGAAAATGCTCTTATCAATAGTGTTATGCAAAATTATGTAAAGGGCAATGTTTAAAGGATGATAGGCACACTCTAATTGATGTAGAATCAATCAGAGGCACTGATAAACACATGGTTGTGGTCTATAGTAAAATGCTAAGTAAAACCGAAGTCCTGCTTTAATTATCAACCATGTAATTCAGCACATTCATTCCACTGATCTGTGCAGTTTAGAGTAGCATTATCCAGATGAGGAATTTGCTTTAAGGGGATTCAGACTTACGTCTCTTCCATTGTATAAGCTCTAAAAGTTATTTATACTTGAATAGTTTAATATATATGCTTGAACTTGGACTGGTAAGATGCTTCTGTACACTTCAGAATACATCCTCCTGCTTTTATCAGGACATACATAATCAATGATGAAAAGTGAACCAGTACCTGTGGTAGCCATTCATGCCCACACCATAACGTCCCCACCATCATGGTTCACAGATGAAGGGGGTGCCTTAGATCTTGGGCAGTTCCTTTTACTTCCACACTTTACCCTTGCCATCACTCTGATACAAGTGAATTTTGGTCTCATCTGTCCGCAAGACCTTTTTCCTGAACTCTGCAGGCTCTTTAGGTACTTCTTAGCAAACTGTAACCTGGTCATCTTGTTTTCTCACTGCATCTTGCAGTGTAGCCTCAGTAGTTCTGTCCATGAAGTGTTCTGTGGACAGTAGTCACTGACAAATCCACACTTGCCTCCTGAAGAGTATTTGTCTGTCAGACAGGTGTACAGGTCTTCCTTGGCCTACTGGGCTCTTTGCAATTACTGAGCTCACCAGCGCCCTTTTTTCTTAATGATGTTCCAAATAGTTGATTTTGGTCTCTGACAGTTTTTTTTTTCTTCTTATTTCTCATACACACAACTCCATTCCTCTTGTTGGCAAATGCCAATATCAAAATGCAGAGGCAATCCAAAGCCTTAAAACAAGACTAGACACTGAAAGCTCTCTTATACATGCACTAAGAAATCAACTAAAAACATCTGAATACTCAGAAAAACCTATGAACCTATCTTTCCCAAATATTATGGTTCCCTGAAATGGGGGACTATGAGTAAAATGTGCTGGAATTTATATACGGTGAAACCAAAGTGTATATATATATATTGTTTTTAAATAAAAAGCTGAGAATCTGCACTTTGACCAAATTTGAATTTTGTGGAGTACAGAGCCAAATCAAGAGAAAATGTCTTATGGAGCTGAATGTAAATACATAAATAAATAAATAAAATTCAAATCCTGCATCTCAAGAATATTTGTGCACATTTTCAGGAAGATGAGAAAAAGCTGTTATTGTCAGAATATAAATGAAAGCAATGTGGCTTTTTTCATAAGAAAATTATTTTGGGGAAATCTATACAAGTTCACCGATACTACATTTATCTGTACTATGGACTTAATCATATCATATTTCTGTCTTAGGTTTATGAGTATAACAGGGTCTTCCATACACTATACTCAATATAAGGACTGTAGAAGAGATACAACCCTATGGGAAATACCTGTGCAGGTGGCGAGCACATCTGAGAGCATTTGTCCACATCTGAGGGCACAGCTGAGACAGTTTATGGTGTGTCACAAACTGATGTCTATACAGTACATTAAGCAGTTAACTGTCCAAATTATAGTGGATGGATTCAGGTTTCAGTCCTGAATTTATGAGCTGTAGGTGTGGTTTGATGTTGAAAGACAAAGAACATGATTTTAATGGGAATACCAGTTTTCTCCAAGGGTGAATGCAAATCTGGCAACAATAACCCAATGGTAAATGAAATTTGCTAATTTGGATTAGCAGCAATGTATGATATGTGAATAATCCAAAATAATTTACCACTGGGGAAACCATATTTAGGAGACATTTCCATTTAAAATTTGGATTTGGGTAACAAGTTTTGCCTCTTGTTGTCAAGTAATACAAGCAATGCTAATTAATAAAAGGGTGTATCATTACAGAGGTATCTCACTGTTTCTTACAAACTGTACTTGGTTGCTTGTGGCACCTGGTACATCAATGGTAGAAAATAATGCTGAAATAACCCAAGGAACCTTTGTAACCATGTAGCAATCCGACTCAGCAGGAGGACTCCCACTCTGCTCCACCGCTGTGGACAGCCTGATCTGTGGCATCCTGGTCACCCTTTTTTTAACCTCATTAGTTGCAAATAAACTTAGGTTAACAAAAATTAAACTCCAGAGTCACTGCGTTATTTAATTGATAACATTTGTTCATCATGAAAAGCATTCAGAAAGAGATTTGGCATATGAAGGTTACATTTTTTTTTCTCCCTGATCTATATCACACTCAAAAGCCGTCAATGGTATAGAAAATCAATAAGGAGCATACCATTCACCAAAAAAAAAACAAAAAAAAAAAAAAACGGAAGGAATGTAGCTCCCCGCTTTGAACGCAAGCCTGAAAATGACATACCCAAATAAAATGGTTACTATTCTTGAACCGTTTTGACTACAGGCATAGTCTTGGGGGTTTGTTTTCCAAGAGTCAGAATTACTCTATTTTGAGTGGATACGGATGCTTCTGACTGTGCCTGGTGGGCTTTAAAGCAAAACGCAGCCGCAGCCAGAACACAGAATACATCCTGGTTCAAATGTGATGACAATACCACAAAATTAACATTCTGCATTGTTTTATCTGAGTTACACTATATGTATCTGGACACCCCTTTGTCTGGGGCTTTATTATGGTTTGGGCAAGGTCCTCTAGTTTGTGAAGATAAATATTAATGCTAAAGCATACTATCACATTCTAGACAGTTCTGTGCTAACCCCAACAGTTTGGGAAGGCCCTTTCCTCTTTTCAGCATGACAATGCCGGGCACACAAATAATAATTTTGGCTGAAAAAACCTATTGTTTTTCAGTGAACTCCAAGATCCTCTGATAAAACTATTACCATCCGGACCAACGTGTCAATGTTTGATGGGAACTATTCTGGATACATTTTTATATTGATGTGCAATGATAAAAGTAGGTAGGGGAGAGCGAGGAAATAACAAACTGTTTTCGTATTTTGGCTCAATTCTGAAAATATTACTAGAGATTGATTCATAATTTTTTTAATACAAACAAGCTACATCTGTTGGCTATGATTACACACCACAATTACATTTCTGGGACATACTATTCACTAGTGATCTGACCAAAAGCACAGGGTACATTTAACAGTCTCAATAGCTTTAAAAGTTAGCATAAAGTAAGGCAATTCAATACAATTTCATGTTATATGTAAATTTATTTTCATTTATTTTTTGACTACATTTATATGTTTTTCATAGCCTACCTATATCAGTAAAAATATATCACAAGACTGTACATTATTCATCAATTCCTGACTAATGACTGTCCAATCCAACGATGACATACTTTTGGATTCCTTGACATACACACACAATACAGTAGCAGAAAAACACTTCTGGTAAAGAAAATTAACTTGCATATAGCAAAAACATACTTTTGGCAATATCTCCCGAAATATATATTGAACTCTCCTGTCGTTCATTGGAGACAAAGAGATAGTAATTTGCATGTTTAACCTGAAATACACCGTCCAAGCTTGATATATCCACCTAAAAAGTCTGTGTTACATTACTGACGTTGTCCTGCAATACTAATTCCGTCAGGACCATGCCTATGACAGCACACCTATCGGCTGTTGGCAGTGTAGGATTATAAATTGTGTCGTTGGCAATCACAAACTTTTTGAGCCAAGACTAAAGACTTACGATAATACTAAACATGTTTGATTTCATCAAAATGGTAAAGATGAGGACAAGAGTGGCACAAACTCAGTCAGAGCAGTCTTAATACAATCTCACGCAAATTATGAGTCGTGACAGGGGCATGCATTGACTGAGCTAAGACGGGAAAGATTTGACTGTGACTCTTAAGACTGTGAAATCACTTAAAATATTGTCTAGTCTAAGGCCAGCGTTAGGGGTGGAAATTGGACACACAGAGCCCCATATTGGGTGGCATTATTTTATTAAAAAAACTAGCAATCTAACACAGAAAATTATAGCTAAGTAAAGATAATCTAGCTAATGGTGTTGTTGCCTAGCTACTTTCGTGGCTAATGTAGCTAGCACAAGACCGCAATGCTGCCTGGATAGCCAAAGCTGTTTACCTGGTTTAAAACCTTTTTCATGTCTCACAGGGTTACAAGCTATAGGGTACCCTATCATGCTCAGCTATGTATGTGATTTGATTATTTGTAACAGTGTGTCTTATGTTGTATGCTGAAAATTCTGACTATTGTGCTGTGGTTCTGACTCTATTGTGCTCAGTCTGTGCTCGTGGTTCTTCCATCTTCCATCCCTCCTGTTTTCGAAAAAACCGGGATCACAGACTTAAACACCCTGTTCTATATTGTAGCGGTCCTCCTGAAGCTGCCTAGCCACTCTGTTACTGGGATGCTTTAAAAATGTATTCCTGCTTTTGATCCACTCCTTCTATAGTGTATACCACATGTGTATGCCTGCTATTGCTATAGCAACCCCCTCCCCATGCAGCGTAGGCTACTCCTGGTACTTATTTCAGTCCTGAGTTAAATATTAACTGGAAAGTTAGCCTTTAATGTTCAGCTTTTTCTATTTGAGAGCAGCTGAGTGGCTGAGTGTTGGGGGGGACGCTCTCTTTGGTGTACAAGTTTGTGGTTCACCTTAGGTAGTGTTATGTCCTGTGCAAGTGTTATAATTGTGACATTCATATTATCCTGTGCAACATTGTGACATTGTGTTGTTTGTTTGTTGGCACTATATAACCATTTTCCCCATATCATACGTCAAACTATGCTTAAGTGTCAACACTAAAGAATTGTTACAGTAATTCATGTCTTCTCTGGATTTTAAAAGTGCAAAGAAGATGAGGACCCCCCCAAGCTTATGCTGCCACCCCACAGTGCAGAATAAGAAAACACTGTCATTAAAACATTGACATTCTGATATAGCTTACACTGAACCGTGATTTCTAACACTTTAAAATGTTGTACCTTGTGATTATATTGATTGAAAAGTTCACTGTAAAAAAACTGAATGAATACAAATAAACCCACTGGGGCTGGTGTGACTTAAGGGGTTAAAGAAGCTGCACTGTAATACCAAGAGCAGCTATTTAAGCCAAGAAAATCATTTTTTAAAGGACAGCTGGTTAACTCTGCATGACCCTGATTCACATTCTATTTTTGTCCATGATATTTTCAGACTGCTCAGGGGGAAATCCCATCACAGAAGTAAGCAGAGTGCTCAACATTCCAAAAAACCGTGATATGGTGTAGAATTTTGAGACTCACCAACAGTGGTGATGAAAAGAAAACACTTCATTTTTGTCAATATTACCTGCTGTCCAGATGGTCCAAAGCTGTTGGGTGGTTAATTACTGAATGCATAAAAACAGATAAACAATTAACTGTTTATATGATACTGAGGCTGGGTAGAGAAACAGGTGGTCTGGGGTGATCAACAAGACAGAATATGGCCAAACAGATGGAAAGATGTACTGTACCGTGGGTATCAAAATAAGACCTGCTCAAAAGAATTCACCACAGGGTGAACATAACATAGCATAACATAACTTCATTGGTGAGCAAGCTAGCTATGTGACATGACCCTAGTATTGTTTGACCGAAATGTAATGCAGTCATTTGTGGTGATGAAAAGGTGTTTGTCCAGACAGCAGTCCCACTGTAAGTTTGTTTTTTAAATATATAATAATAACTACATGTATAATATAATAATAATAATAATAATAATAATAATGATAATAATAATAGCAGATAATAGTACATCTGCGGTACAGATAATCAGGGTAATAATTCCCAAAAAATACTGTAGATTCAGAAAGAATACCATGTATTTAGCATTATAAAATTTTGGTTATGTTTAATTTATATGTCCTCAAAACAATATTTTCCCTGCTTAACAAAGATGCTTTAGCCAACTACCTGTCTGTCATCCTATAGCATTTCAAAACATTTACCTGACATACAGATGTTCAAACAATTTGTCATTTTCATTTTTTTACAGATTGACATCTCATTACTCAAAGCAGTTTTGAAGGGGGACTTTCAATCCCAGAAGAGTGGAAAAAAAAAAAAAAAATGTACCAATTTTAAGACTTATATTCAAAATCATTGGCACCCCTGAGAAATACGAGCAAAAGTGTTTATATAAAATAATCAACCCAGGTAATGAACTATATTTTATGTTCAGACATATTTTTATTCTAATACCACTGCTCAGAGAAAACATTAAACAGTAATCATTTATCCTCAAAAGGCAGCAAAATATTTTTCCCCATATTTTAGCATAATATAGCTTATCATATTATAAAGCCATTTTTCTCTCATCTGTATCAAGGTTATTTAATAATAGACAAAGGGTAACTGGGTAAACAAAAACACACCTTTTAAATATTTTTTGTTTCTCATTAATTTAATGAAAAAAGTTATCAAACACCCATGTCATCCATGTTAAAATTAATTGCTCCATAGCTGCTCAATCAACCAATTAACCAAATTTGTTTCTTTCATTTGTGCATTTGGCAGGGCTACCAATGATTGAGTGAATCGTTGGAATGCTAAAAGGTGTTTCAGATGATCGGACCGGTTGGTTGGTATATTACAATATAGCCCTCAGAAAGCCAGTGCATTCTTTGTGGTGTGCTGTATTCTACATGACATAGTGGTGGCAGTGCAGTATGATATTTAGGGAACTTGGCGTGTAACCAAGCTGTATAAAGGATGTAAAAAATGTGGAATAGAAAAGTATTCACGAGTAATGGTTTTAAGAGAGGCTCGTAACGGAGCCTCTCATGACACACTTGCTCTATGATTATGACAAAATTAGTAGTCGACTGTGGAGCTAACATACTGTTTTTAAAGGAACAGATATGAAGCAATGATAAAACCAAACCTTATTGGAAATTGAGTTAGACATGCCCTAGTTCGTCAGCATCTTGTGTTAGGGCCAGTGTTTGACTATTGCGTCTAAGTGTTTTATTTTATTTAAGTGATCCCTATCGTACTCTGATAGCATTGTGATCGGTTGAGATTTTTACTACAGGGAGTTTCCGAAAAGATGCATTTTAATTAAAACCATTAATAAATTATGCTTCAGAAACATACTGCAGTGAGAATGCAGTAGCAGCAGCATAACAGTGATGCATTTGTGTGCAATGTGCAATTCTTTTAGCCTAGAGCAAAATCTTGTATAGGTCACGGAAAGCTGGGGACACAGCCCGTCTAAATGAATGAAGGAAGGTCACTGCCAAATATATCCCTTGCTATTTTTACATCCTACATTTATTTTCTCCTCATCTAACAATTAGTTGTGCTTGTCATGGTATCTAAAGGGAAATTGTATAATGTGCAGTGTGTGGAGAACATATGCAAGCCTCCACAGTACTTCAGAGCACTCCAGAGAAGTGGAAATTATAAGAAGGTTTTTGTAATTTTTTTATGTGTGTGCAGCACTAGTTAACCATGCACTTAAGGTTCAGGCCAACAAATGGTAGTTCATCCAAACACAAGGTTTGACTGTGCTTGGAGCCATATAATCCTCTTTTTACAGAACAAAAGACTGCTCTAAATGTTTAAATGATTTAATTCACCTTAAAGACACATTAAACCTAATCTTTCACTCCAAATGGGGTTTTGCATTTCTGGTTTAAAACACCCTAATACCTCACTGAAGGTGCTTCTAAATCCCCTGTGTCATCACTAACCCAGTCAGAGACTGTGTTCTTCTGCAGCTATAGATAAAACGGTGTTGCCTCATCAATCAATCACATGTTTTATTGAAAATGATGTTCTGATCTTTGATTTGTGTGGAAGCTAGCTTGCTTGCTATCTAATAATTGTAAAAAAAAAAAGACTATTGCTTTTACAGCTATATAATATTTGTAGGAAATGCATTCTATATCATTCCACATGCAAACCCTACACAATATTGTTTCATGACTAGGAATGGGTATCGTTCGCATTTTGACAATACCCCTGCTTGAACAATAGCCAGGACCTTGTTTTTCATTGTTACCTGTAATCAGAAACGCCCCCCCCCCCCCCCTTGCCCCAGAATTCGCTAGTCTCTTTTTCTTTGGCAACCCCTGTTGTTTTTAAATCCTGCACACACCTCTGGTTGGAAGCTAATCATGCCTTTAAATGAAAATAAATTATGTGCTGGTGAGGAAGAGCAAACATCCGCAGGAGAGGTCTCAGGCAGAGGTGCAGCATCAAATGTCACCAATGCCCATGTCACTGGGGAGGAGATGACCTACAGCAAAGGTTCAAGGTGATGACTGTAGTCTAGGGCCTTCCAAGGTGGCCTGAGAACACAGAGCACTGCAGGGCCTTTTTCAGTAAGGTTAGGTGAATATCTAGAAGGTGCCTTAGAGGAGGAAAACTAATAGGATGAAATGATATAGGAAGGACTAATAGGATTTTTTGTTTTTTTTTGCTCAATTAAAAATGAGGTAGGAGGCCCACATCATTAAAATATAATTTAAAATATATTGTTTTTTAAAACTTGGATTTATTTCATCAGGCTTTTTATTACAACTGTACAGTATCTGTTCAATGTCAGTTCTAAAAAAAAAAAAACAATTTCTCTGTTGACCAAAATGCATGTAGAGTAAGTGCTCTATGTTAGTCTCATTTACCATGTGCCATGACAGCACTCTGAAAAACACGGAACGTATCTCAAAATACGTTAAATGGCCAACAGTATGTGGACACCTGAGATCTAACATTTCATTCAACATTATGGGCATTAATATGGAGTTAGTCCACCCTTTTTTGGTATAAGTATCTCCACTCTTCTGGGAAGGCTTTATACAAGATGTTGGAGCATTGCTGCAGGGATTTGCTTCCATTTAGCCAGAAGAGCAGAGGCAAGGTCGGGCACTGATTTGGCAATTAGGGCTGTCTCGCAGTTGACTTTCCAATTGATCCCAAAGGTGTTGGTTGAGGTTGAGGTCAGGGCTCTGTGCAAGTCAAGTTCTTCCACACTGTTCTCGACAAAACCATTTGTATATGGACCTCCTTGTGTGCCCGGGAGTACTGTCATGCTGGAACAGGAAAGGGCCTTCCCCAAACTGTTGAGAAAGCACAGAATTGTACGGAATGTGATTGTATGCTGTAGCATTAAGATTTGCCTTCACTGGAACTCAGGAGCCTAGTCCAATCATGAAAAACAGCCCCAGACCAAGGGATGCCCAGATACTTTTGGTCGTGTAGTGTACTTCCTGTATCATGTATGGCTTCCCTTAAGAAAAATGTGCTCAGTGCGACAGAATCCCCCACCCACCTCCCATTTATATGCTGAGTGTTATTACACATACACTGTTAATGCTATGTGTGCTTTCAGTGTATTTTCTTTATTTTACAGTTTAATTTTCAATTAGTTGTTTGTTACCAGCGCTCTATTGATTCTTGTTTTTCTAATATCCATCTCTACAGCTGTAATTTCTTATACTGTTCTTGTTTTTGTCAAACGTGAGTAACATACGAGAAGGCTGGATGCAATCTCCAAGGGAATGCAATGCCAATGCAGTGACAGTCACCCCAATTACATTATTATAATCGGTTTTCATAAATGTTAATTTGTCCCAAGTGCTACCGCGCCCAAAAAAGGTCAATGGGATTAATTTCTATGGTAAACAAAACAGAGCATTTCACAGGGGATTTCAGCAATTTTAAAGTGGCATCACCCATCACACGTATGTCGGTGAAGAAGGAAGAAGACATGGCAGTTAGCAGAGCAGTTGCCAGACAAAAGAAACCCCATTTTCCCAGCAATGACGAGATGAGTAAGAGGTGTGAATTTGCTTTTTCATGTTCTGACCCAAAAAGAATGCAAAAAAGATGACAGCTAACCATGTGTAGTGCTGTATAGAGACACAAACATGCAACCACGCACCTACACACATATGCAAATGTAGGCAAACACACACACGCAAAAATTCAGAAGAAAAGAGCATATGAAACCAAATGGGGAAAACAACTAAGATGAAAATGTCTGTCCCTCACCTGGGTACCAGTCCTCTTAAACAAATGAGGTGGATCCACGATTTGTATCTCCAAGACACCTCTGTGGAGGCAGGCATGGGCAGCACTGACCAGACAGCAGAGGGAGTCTTTCATCACCAGTGCCTTGGATAAAAATGACCTCCATCTTGCCTTCATTATGCCAAATGCTCATTCAATAATTCAATGTGCCCTTGAGTGATGCTGATTTAAGTGCTCTATTCTCCGCCAGCAGGAATAAATTGTATGCTTTATGAGGGAGATTCACTGTTTCCCAAATGAAAGCGTCCTAGTGTTGGGTACCAAACAAGTATGGTGCCCTTCAGAATTATTGGCACCACTGATGAAAGGGGAGGAAAAAAAAAGAGGGGAAGCACACAATGCAAAATAAAGTAATTATTACCAAATGCTGGTCATTTTGTCACTGGTTGGTGAATCTGTCAAACCTTTCGGCCACTGTGGCTGGTAAATTCTCCCAAGATTTAAACTCCCATAAATGATCAGATTGTGATTGCTATCCTGATTCGTACAAATACAGCTCGGCAGCTGCTAAACATTATGACAACCACACACCAATTAACACCCTCCAAATTAGAGAGATTTTTTGCATTGGTGGGAAAATTAACAAGCACACCAGCCACGGTGCGGGTAAATTTTAAGAGTGTTCCATAATATCCGTCGTGTTAAATAGTGAAAACAACGGCACTGACAACAGCTTAGCTACATATACCATGTAAAATAACCTTGAGAAAATGTGAAGAATCACTCTGATTGGCCAAGTGTTAACCAAAGAAAGCACTCTCTGAGCTCTCTGTCAACCTAGTGTATGACTACAACTCTGATTACACTGTAAAGAATGGTGTTGCCTAGTTGCTTTAGAAAAAACAAACCTAAACTTTGCAGTAAATAGTTGCACAGAGTAGCCAAGTGCCTTGTTGTAAATTTATTGAGTAAAGGTGTGGTGTTGGTGTTAAAACGGCCGCACTGGTGATGTGAAGTACTACATCTGTGCCCTGTGCTCACTGTGCTCCATTTTTCACTGGCTACATGCAACTCTTTCATAATGGGAGACCAAAAACCTAAAGATGGAAGCCATGAAAGACCACAACATCTCAAAAGTAGGCTATTCCTACAGTGGCTCTGAAGTGCAAAACACAAAAACAAAAAGAAAACGCAAAAACAAAAAGGAACGGCCCTGAGGTGCAAAACACAAACATACAACAACAAGCAGCCCTGAGGTGCAGATGCAACATACAAAAACAAGAACTAGTAGCCCCGAAGTGCAACAAGTAATTCCAATTGATGGAAACAGCAACATAGGATGGATAGAATGTGAGGAAGCGTTTCCAATCATAGACAACAGTGGTATGAACTTGAGTAAACACACAAATAACAAAAACACTACAGGTAAGAACAAAGTGTAATGTATGAAAAGTGCTGTAATTTCCACATGGTGAAACCAAACTGTATGAAGATAACCATTAATAAAATCTGATAATCTGAACTTTACCCACGTGTGAATTATTTGATTCCAAATCTAAAACTGTAGAGTACCGAGCCAAAACAAGAAAAGAAAATGTCGTTGTCCCAAACATTATGGGTCTTACTACACACACACACACACCATTAAAATTACATTTGTATCTGGTATGTAATGTATTCATATATCCCATGTGAGTATTGATGAACATGTAAAGAAGATATAATACTTTATCATTTTTTTTTCAAATGAAGAATATTGATTTGGGAAATTAAAGCTTGGGATACATAAAGGCAGGACAGTTGAAGACTGAAAAAGCACTCTGTGGTGCAATTCTGCATCATATTGGATTTATGGTGGCTTGACTGAAAGTGGACCTGTCCTCCTTTCTGGACCTAAACAAATTCACTGACTCTGTCACATTGAACCAACCAAGGATATTTCCCGTTCAGCAGTTCAGCAAGTGTGACCTATTTTGGATAGTCTCAAGCTGGCCTTGCTTTAAATTATACCTTGATATTACAAACTATAATTGAAAGTGGTATTAAAGTATTTTTAAGTGATTTGCCTCTGTACCTTTCCAATTCTTTAATGATCAATGAGAAAGTTTTGTGAACCAATGTATTGTATTACAATACTAAAACAAATGTGCCTGTTTATTTTTGTCAAAAAATGGGGAAAAAAAACATGTTTTTAGACATTTGACTTGAACATACATTTGTAATGCCGTGAGCAAAAGATCACAGCATTATGCTGTATTTCACAAATGTTCCAATTTGGAATGCTGATATGTATTATGGAATCTGCATGTCACTTCAGCAATGCTGTGTTACAACATTCTAAGATGTGATCATCAATTTTTTATATTACATGGGGTGATTGAGAATTTGATATTAAATAAAAAAAGATTGAGACAATAAATAAAGGATGTTGCAAGTTCTTTCATTTTAATGGTGCTCTTTTTGATTGTCTTACTGTAGTCCCTCAAGGTTAACTTGTATTATTCTTGTATTGGCTAGCTCTTCTCTTTTCCCCATGATAGTCAGCAACTGGAAAACAGGCTTGCTGTTGCTTGGCAACTGCAGCAGTCTCCCTCAGACAACAAGAGAATAAGATTGTAGAGAGATACCTTATAAGTACTTTTTTTAAAAAGCAAACTGTGAGTGACCTATAGAGTGATCTATAGAAATAATTAGGTTAATGTAATTTGTTACAGACATCCTTCCATATGACTATAGGTCAGAAATAAATCTGTTCAGATCACTTGTGCTGTAATGCGATGAAAAGTAACATATGAAATCATTATTGTTTTGCATGACACAATATGGTCCAGAAGACTGCTTGAATTGTGTTCAGGTAGCAGACAGCTCAAAATAACTGTAATAATGACTAAGGCCAGGAGAAAAATGTGATCATGTGATTATCTGGGCTGTCAACCTGCATTTCAGTTGTCCTCCAGGTGGCTATGTACGTACACCGTTTCATCACTCGTGTGCCAACCAGAACAGACATGTGACTAATTATATGATTAGGGACTAAATATGATGTGTGCATCTGTGTAAAACAATAAAATGACATTGTTACGGGTAAGTGTTGGAGTGAAAGATGGATGCATAAGCAATGTTCAGATTGACAACGTACTGTAAGTTTCATAAGGTCTGTATTTCTAGTTCTGAACCAGAGGAATATTGTTGCTTTTCTTAATTATGTAGCCTGCATTGTCCAAGACAAATGCAATCTATTTTGTTAAACTCAGTCTCAAATCCAAGTGCAATGGTAGTGGAATTCAAAGTGTGTAGATCCATTGTATCTGCTAAAATATTTTTCTAACATTAGCTATCGTGAACCATCAGGTAGATACCAACTTTAGACTAGTCGTAGCCAGAAATGTTAATGGATGTTCACAACAAGGTGTTTGTGTGGAGTGTGTGTGTGTGTGTGGGCTGTATTTCCACAAATTTAAGTTAAGCTACTTAGATAATATGAATCTTTGTATTATTTCTACTAGTACTACTACCATGCTTGCGCTTTTTCAAGCCAACTTACAGTTTGTCCAATCCGTGGATTCTCCTGTGACTACAGACATTCTGTAAGCTGTTTTGTTCAGTTTTTAATTTTTTAAATTTTGTTCAGTTCTTTCGTTTTCTTTTTATGTAAATCAGCAATTCTCCTCACATAGTTGGACTGTGGAACTGTCTCTGATCACGTATTTAACTTTGGGTGATTCACTTTTCAGTAAGAACATTTTCAATGGCTAATAGCCTTTCTGTCATCATATGCCTTTTGTGCTCACCTGTGTTCACCTGCTGTTTTTTGAGGGGGATTTTTGTGTCTTTAAGTACTGGTCTTTTGTAATATTTGTTCTGTGGTCTAAAAGAGACATCTTTAGACGGCAGAACAAATTATTGTGTTAGGAGGTAATTCAACTTAACTATTTGAAAGCCTGTAATAAATATGGCATTTCCTCTGTCATCAGTCTTGACATTGTTTGTGCATTCTGCTTCTCCGCACTTAATTATAAGTCTGTGCTGATGAGCAGGGATAAATTGTATGCCATTACAAGGCTGAGTGAGGAAGCTACAATCCCCCAAATGAATGTTTCCTAGTGGTAGGTACTGAGCAATAACAGTGTCCTACACAATTATGCAATGACAAACACAGGTAATCACTAATAATCAGGATACAAAATGAACCTTTTGGCCTAAATGCTTACATGAAGGAAGATTACTGCCCATACGTATTTTTTACAGGACAAAATAATGAAATCTTACTATATCATCTTATGGTGGTAACACATGCAATTCTCAGTCAGTTCAATAAAAATAAAAAATAACCATCCCACTGCAATTCCCATTTTAAATAAGAATAGGATTTAGTGCAAATGAGCTCATTTATTAAAGGACAGGCTTAACTATTCTAAAAGATTGTCTTAGATAATAAGTAACATTGCTAAAGAAACAATAGGATTGTGTATTGGTTTATGACAATTATATAATTGTCTTTGTTGTCACTGTTAAATGTATTGATATCAAAATAAGGCCAAGTTAAAACAAACAATATTGGCTATCGTAGCTCACACAAATTAAACAAACTCTATTCCAGAGCAATGCTACCTAATGTTTTCTAAATTATTTAATGTAACTTGGCCCTGTGGTTTTTTTTTTTTTTTCATCTTGGGTAGCATTGCTTTGGAATAGAGCTCGTTTAATTTGTGTGAGCTAAACTTGGCCTCATTTTGATATAAATACTTTTTAACAGCAGGCCAATATTTTGTGAGTTTCAATGACTTATTGTCACGACACGGGTAGGGACTCAATCGCAGACCACGGCAGAATTATCTGTTCAAAACAGTTTATTCAAGGTCAGTCCAAAACAGCAGGCAGAGACAAAATCCAGGGACAGGCAGAGATCAAGCACGGGTACAGACAAAGCAGGCCGCAAACAATCCAAAATCCGTAAGGCGAAACCAAGGTCGGAATAATCGGGCAGAAGTCATACACGCAAAAACTATCATATAAAACAGGCTGGGATGAGACACAGGAGCAATCTGGGACGAACTGACAAACTAAGGTGAGACATGCAGTCTTAAATAGGCAGAGGGTAATGAGGGAACAAGGAACAGGTGAGTGGGATAAAGGGTAACAGGTGGGGGGCGGAGTCCAGAGCACATGGCGAAGAAAACAAAAGCCAACCCGCATGTGACAATACACACTGACAGATAGGGGGAGACAAAAACACAAAGTCCATGAGGAAGTACTGACACATAGACAGTGCTTTGAGTTTTTGTTGAGATTTATATTTAATTGTAACCTTTGTGTTGGGATTGTTTCTCCCAGCTTCATTTTCAACATTGACAGATAGGCATCTCCTAATGATAAACACAAATCTACACAACCTGTACCTTCCCCAGTATCTTATTACTGTAATGTCCTTAGAGGTACGTGAGAAAAAAAGTAACTAAATGAAACTTTTGTACAACACCAGAGTTTTTACTTTGAAAATCTGCTGAAGAGCCAAATTGGGCAAGACTTCACAAGCTTCAGCATAACTGTGTGATTCTAAATATGTTTAAAAATACAGAGGCATTTTTTCATCAATGGACAGGGAAACCGGGAACATTGATGAGCCTGCTGCATAACGATGACAAAAAATTGATAGTCTTACGTAAATATGAGTAATCTGTGGCAAAGCAAAACATTATTCCCCTAGGATTCTAGGTCTGTATCAGAGAGAATAGAGGTCTTTCAAGAAAATGGAGTCCTCTACAAGTTTACCGGGAACTGTGATTTGAGGCCATGTAGAAGAGTGAATATTCTTTATAGGATTGCTTTATTGACCTATTTCAATGACAGACCATGTAGACAGTATGCTACTAAGAGAGTGTCACTATGCAGGCGAACAAGCATGAAGCCATATGTATGAGGTAGGGCACAGTAACACCAGAGCAGCCACATTTGGTGAGGTGGCTGCCATGGGATTTATTCCATTTGCGGGTGGTTGGAGGTGATAGAGATCACAGAAAGGGAGGGTGGGGGTGGGCTGCTATTGAGATTGTTGTTTCATTTGCCGTGGAGGGGGAATATTGAGATTGTTGTTTCATTTGGCGTGAGAGAGCGTGAGACAGAGAGTGTGTCCCACACCCAAAGCGTGACAGTTTGCGACCCTGGTAACACAGAATGGGAGAGGATGGGTGGGGTTGGCAGCGGTAGACACAGACCTCTCATCGCTACGAACATAACAGCAGTGGATACAGGGACTGTCAGCCAGAACACTGTCTAACAAGAAAAAATGAGTTTAGAAAAATGACAGAAAAAGGTGACATTGGGAAATCATACACCAAAAGTAAGAGAAGTCTCTGTAGAGGAAGGCATGTCCTGAGGCCTGTTAGCACTGCTGCATATTGCGGGGAGCATTGGACACTGGCATTTGAAATTGGAATAACCCCAGGGAAATTTAAACTGGAACAGGAACAAACGCCAATATAATGTGTGAAGAGACATTCAACATATCCATCTCAAAAGAGAATTTCAGTTTTTTCAAAGAATGTGTTGAACAGCCCCAGAGGGGAGTTAAATGCTTAGGACAATTTCAGGAAAGCACAACGTATGAAAACGAATAGTACGCTTATTCAGTGTTAGAGTATCCGGGGGCAAAGTGTAAACAACTTTCTTAGAATTTCATCTGCAGCTTGATTTTTTCTTCTTCTATGAAATGTGTTGAAGAGGTTTGCAATGCATTCTCGGAAAATGGTCCAGGCTAAAAAGCCAGTGAAGATCTCATTCAGTGGAGATACACACCCTCAAATGCTTGACACAGTGTAAAGAGTCAGCACAAGTAATGTGTTAAGAATGGTATTGGAGGAAAAAATTGTATAATAAGCATGGTGTGCACGAAAGGGGAAAATGTGAACAATTTTATGAAATAGAGGGCAACAGTACACGTTTAAAGTAGAAAAAATATCCCCACACGACAAAAGCATCATCACCCACTTTGTGGGGTCTTACATTTTTTGCATTATCCTGGTGTTCGTGAGCTCTGGGAGAACAAGAAATAAAACAAAACAGACTAGACAACTGAGACAGCAGGACTGAAATTGTAGAGAGAGATAAGTGCTGAGGCACAAACAGATACACCTCCTTAGATAAGACAGAACAGATGGCATTGAAACCAAACCAGGGATGGCTTTAGGCAGTGGCAAAAATGGCCCCAGCAGAGAACATACTGTATATAAACCAAAACAAGTTTTCAGCACAATTAGGGGAGGTGCAGCTCTGATTTTCAAAACACCCCGGTATGCACTGCTAAAAGCCAAAGGAAATCATAAATCTTGGATCATACACAACTTTCCCAATATTTAAGATTACTGCTGACTTCAAAAGAGATGGCTTCACCAGTATTAATATTGAGAGTCTCTGTGGTATAGGCAGATAGCAGCAGGTCTGGCATCGAAAAGTATGGCATGTGGTTGTAGGTAGCTGACAGAAGCTTATTCCAGATAGGTTTTTGCACAGACTGAAGAGTGGTGTTCATCTGGCAAGGAACAAATTCAAGAAATACCTGCATATCTGCAATATATTATGTTTGCCAGCCCGCTATATATTTCAGTCAATGATTTGTTTCTAATTATTACATTCTAGCACTATTTAACTCATGATGAATTAAGGTTTCCAGCTCAATCAGATCAGCCATTGGCTTTCCTTTCAGTAGTAGTGCAAGAAGCTCATAGCTCACAAGTTACTTTGGTGCTTAAAAAAAAAGAAAATGTATGTTCAGAAAACTGATGTTGGAAAAAACAATTATAATGATGCTTGATTGTGAAATGAAACACAAGTTTATGGCTACATAATCAGAGTAACCTACTTAAAAAAATAAGGTCATGCAATTAACAGGTCTAGTGAAAACAATGAAAATATTTGAATTCTTTAAGCTGGCAAAAGTTACCATAGAAACATTTGAGTTCTGAACAACATCCTTTTCCTATGCTTTTGTAACTAAAAGATTCTGCTGCATTTGGTGTCAGGAGAGGCTGGTCCTCTACTTTGGCTGCTGTCAGCTGTCCCTGTTCCCTCCCACAGCCAGGGAGGCCTACAGGAGCTTGGACAGTAATGGCCTCACACACAGGCATGCTCACTTGAATCTGATCAAAAATCAGCTCAGGTGTTAATTGCCTTTTTAGGCAAGTTCAAATGGCCCAGGCTCCTGTGTCTTTGGGGTTGATGATGAAACTCCAGCTAAGCACATTGGAATTGACCTTGCATGTTTCACTTTCTAACCTCTGAACACTATAAATCAAAGTGCATAAAGCTATCTTGGCCATGAAGGGCAAGACAAATTAACAAATCAGAAAACACATTTATAATTCAGGAAACACACTTACAATTCAGAATACACAACAACAATTTAGAAACACATCAACATTTCACAAAACAAAATAAATCTTAAACCACAATATAATTTTGCCAAACACAATTACAAAACAGAAAACACAACAACCACTTAGAAAGACATTTCACAAGACAAAATAATGTGACAGATTTGTGTTCATTGCGGTACTTGCTGTGTAGGGCGCTCTCGAACACGCTGTCACAAGTTCAATTCATCAACCTGTAAATATATACTTTCACAGAATTAAATGTGTTTTTATATGGTAATAATGTCATGCTAGGGGTCACAGAATAGCATGTGCTGTTAAGGGTTTTATCACACTTTCTAAAGAGCCAGGTTTGTAATTATATGCATTGTATTGTAAGTGTTATTATGTGTAAAAATGAGGGTGTCAAAACACAACCATTTTGAACAGTTTTGAGCGGACGTACATTAAGTGAGAACAGCATAAAGTGATACACTGGGTCATTAAAACCTTACCCCGTGAAAATGAAGGGGTTCTTTTCTCTGAGCTGAACCAACGTGCCAGTATATTCAAAACAAAATTTATAGTTTTGTTCAAAACGACTCTTTTCGAACAAGAGACAAACAAAAACAGGCGTTTATTTTCAGTCTGAATGTTGCGGTGTGAGCATGCCCCCAGCATGAACTGTTCGCAAGCAGTTCACAAGTTTGCCCCTGTCTGCAATTTACATATCACATGGTTGGTTGCATCATGTTTGACCGGCCAGGGGCAGAGTTCAACTTTTTTCCCGGTCCACTTCATCACTGTACTTACTGTCCTGTGAGAGCATAGGTTGTGGGCGCATTGTCTTGGTTGGTCTCTTCTGCCATGCTATTGCTCATTTGCAACTGAATGACCAAAGCATTGACACAAGTTGCTCAATCAAGTGTATCAAAACTAATTTCACACATACAATCACACAAAATGCATTAATTGCAATCATCTGATAAAGTTGATAAAGACTTTAGCGTGGGGCTGAATAATTGTGGACCTATTAGTTCTAGAAATTATTTGTGTGGTACCTCTGCAGAGATACCAACATATTTTCAGGGTTTTCACTAAAATTGAAACTTTTCAACTGAATTGACTATACATTAAATGTAATCGATTTGTGTGCGGTCCCTGACTGAAGAAATTACAAAAAAGAAAAATAGTGCACTTTGTATTTCACTTTTTTCCATTTTGTGTTTTCCCTTGTTCTGCACATTTTAGCACTTTTCTCATTGTGCCTGTAATATACCTTGACACATTTTTCCCTTGGCCTATATAACAAAACTGCTATAATGTAGAAATACAACTGTTGAAATTGATTCAGTTGTGTCCTTTATTTCAACGAAATAGTTTGGCAACATATGGTTTTGTAATATTAATGAAATTAGGTTGCTGTGGGTGCAGAAATCAAAGCTCTAATGCTAGGAAGTAAATAGCTTGGAGCGACATAAAACAGAATACACACCGTTCGTTAAGAGTATATGGACCACAGTGTTTGCCGAAAAAATTTTTTTAAAGTTTGTCGTTTGGAGTATATTACTGCCTATTTCACAGAGGTTGAAGAGCAAGCAGAAAAACATTGGAACAGATTTTTGTTTGTAAGAAATGTGAGTTGTCAGCCTGGCAAGCCATTGTTTGTTTACGACGCTGAATCCATTCTACAATGAATGGAACTTCATTTCCATCAAGGTCCACTTGTCGGTGTCTGCTTCTGTCAAGTAACAAAGAACATGCGCATGCTACTAGGAATCTCTCCTAACAGGATTTCTAATTTCTTACAATAACAAACCCAACAACACAGCATGTCACAAAACATTAACAGCTAACACAGAAACATTCAATAAAATACACTCACAACTTACAGTATATAACACAACAGAAAAAATAAATTTAAAAAAACAACAAACAGATACACCTCCTTACAGATACACAACAAAAACAACATTTGTCAAAATAATTGTGGAAAATGTGAAAGCACAACAACAAGAACAGAAAAAAAAATCTGCATTTAACTCAAACTGTGGAAAGGGAAGGTCCTGGCTTTCCCATTCCTGATTGGATAGAATCTATGCCAATCTACATATTTTTCAGTCCAGCACCAACCTGATGCTACTTTGTGAGCAATCCCAGTCACCACATTTCAGTTAGTGAAGTTAACTATTTGCAAATCCTTCTGCAAAGCCATGACTACCAGAATCTGGGGACTCCGAAATAGACTGTTTAATACAGTCTGGACTGGTCAATTTTGTTTAATTCCCTGAACCCTGAAAATTCTAGTCAAACTCACAATCAGTTGGTAACATCAAATGACACTTTGAAGCAGGGCACAGCAGCTTCAATGACACCTTTATTCATAAATCAGAAGCCCATAAGCAAATGCCAGCTAGCTTACCTGCCTCTTACTGTCACTCTGTGAAATCTATAAAACAGCTTCTCCACAAGAAAATATGATTTTGGCATCTGTTTGTTTCTCATGGCAGCTTGCGAAGAAGAACAACAACCAAAAAAATTGCAGATGTACAGCTTTAAATATTTTGTGCTATCTGTATAATTGACAAAACACAGAAAGTCATTGCAGATTCAATAAAGAAGATGCGTTGCCAGATAACAGCTCTTTTGAAGGGTAACAATTTAGTGGAGAATGTTTGTCCCTCATGGCTGATCTAGAGAAACAGATGCATTGATGCATTAAGCTTCATAGTTTCCTTACCTATAGTAGGTCTTCATTAACGAACAAACCCCATTGACATGAAACTAGTATGGTATTTATCATAGCATGTCAGTTCCTATGTTACAAAATAACATTTAGTTTCATTAAAATGTACTTTTGAATGCAAGAAAATCCAGTCTTTTCATTGCATCATACTCCTGCACCAGTGAAATGTTGCCAAATGGGTCGACTAATGGTATTCTGATATTGTAAACAACCAGGAAGTGGTATTAAGTATGACAATGCAGAAAACAGTTGAGTTGCCTTACCGATTGAAATAAGCAACAGCGTTGCTATATATTGTCAATAAGATCATCATCATTTTTATATTAGCTCAATAATAATTCACCTCGTAAATCAACAGTCAGGAACTAGCTGGCCAGCCATCTAGCTGTACAATGTAGTTTTGGCTGACTAGCTAACTCAGGATTCTTAGTATTTATCTAGCTAAATGATGTGAAGCTACCGAACTGGCTGCTACATTTCATTAGCCCGCGCTATCCACTGGACCACACGCGATTGAAACACACGTTTCAATCTCTCGCAGGGTTTCAATTGCTCTCGCTGGCTAACTGGATCTCTCTCTTGCTAAAAAGGTCCGTTTCCTCTTGCGTTTTTTTGACAAAACGGCGCCTCGTAGTATAAGACCGTTGCTTATGTTCAGTTGGGTGTATATTGCTCCACCTAATACCATGATGCATTTACATACATCCATTTAGCAAATGCATATCTTTAAAAATGTGATGTTTGGAGAGTCTGTCTCTCACCATCACCAGACAGTTTTGTGTGATATGTTCAACAGTTTTGCTCCATATGTTCAACATTTATATGTGTGTATTGGTATAGCCACCACTATAGGACATTACAACTGACCAGAAATGACTGAACCTAGCAGAGGTGGAAAATATTCAATTTGTGCAGCATGAAATTGTCACCACTTGCACAGAGGTGTATTTATGTTATTGTTATCACCAAAATAAGGCCATGATCTTAAATGTTTTTGCTAAAATTTACAAGGCCTAAATACACTGTGACATTAGTGTTATTTTTTATTATTTTGTAGCAGTTTTGATATCCCTGTTGCAAACATGTTTTCAAACAATCTCCTAACAGTTTATATGTGTCTAATGGGGGTGAAATGTACTCTCAAACATATTTTACTCTGAACATTTTACTTTGTAAACTAAAGAGCCCAACAAGTTCTCATAGTGTTCATTCAGTCTCACCAGGGGTCTCTTACAGGTTCAGTAGGCACTAGGCAAACACAATAAGTTAAGTCATATTTAGTGTCTGTGCTGTTCCTATTTGTATATTATCCCTGTTTGCACTGGTCTCTCCCTAGTGTGCTTATTCTCCATAGTCCCCATATACATGGCAGAAGGCTTTGAAAGGCTTTAAAAAATGTTGTGCCTCATTGGCTGATCATGTTAGCCAGTGCTACAGTAGCACACAATATCTGTCACAACAAAGGCTTGGAAAGAGATTTCAAATGCATTTAGCGAGGTTCAAAGGCAGACATGAGAATGCCCCGGGTAAGACCTGGCGGTGGGAGGCGCTCGATCCAGAAACGGGCGAGTTACTTATCAACACTCGGAACGGCATGAGGCTCAGAGCACAGCAGCTGCATCCCTCTGCCTGCTTGCTTCACCATAATAGATGACATTTGGAGCTGCCAAACAGGCAGCCAGCTGCAATCAGTCTCCCAATTCATCAGGACTGGATGACCTAAATATGTGGGAAAGATTCGTTTTGTAGTCAGGGAATGCTTCCCGCAGAGCATTGAGATTTCTGAGAATGGATGGACTGCATTGCATCAATGTCCCGGCTGCAATGAGAGGACAGTCTTTGAAGAATCTCTCAGGGATAAAAAAAAAAGAATAGTTGACAGAGTTGACAGGCCCCCTCCTCTCCCCCAAACAAAATAAATAAATAAATACAATAAAAAAGGTAAACTGAAATAAGAGTACTCATTTTATCTATATCCGGACAGTGCATACCAAACAAATACTGCTTTTTAAAATGGTATGTGTGCTTAATTTCAGGGAAAAATAATGGGCTGAACACTCATTAGAAGCATAAACGTAAAAAATAAAAACAAGTAAAATAAAATTGAGTGAAGCATTGCTAATTTTGCCACTCACAACTTTAAACCAATAAAAAGAACCCTGAATGTAGCACTTATCCACAATGCAGGTTATGTTAAAACCGATATATATATATATATATATATATATATATATATATATATATATATATATATATATATACATATATATATATATATATATATATACATATATATATATACACATGTTACTGTTTATCATCTCAGGAGCCCAACATTTAATATATCAGTAGCAGTCCGAGAGCACTATTGACAGTTGAAAGTAAAGTGCAGTACAAATATAGTGATGAGCAGCGCCTGCATCAGATTCCCTTACTGGTGTTTAACACGCTGCTGCCAATCACCAGGGATGGATCTATAAATTATTTTTGCTGGGGAAAAAAGAGACCCCCAAACTCTCGGGGCCCTCTGGACCTGGGAGTACCTGGAAA
The DNA here is from genome assembly GCF_013347855.1 of Anguilla anguilla. Classification (NCBI taxonomy): domain Eukaryota; kingdom Metazoa; phylum Chordata; class Actinopteri; order Anguilliformes; family Anguillidae; genus Anguilla; species Anguilla anguilla. The sequence goes on along the minus strand of NC_049203.1, from coordinate 47,406,861 downwards.
AACTTTCCCTGTCACCTCCAGCAGGGCCTGAAAAAAAAGACAAGAAAAAATAAATTACTGGGTATTTATAAAATAAAACACTTCTGACCTTTGCCCTTGAAGGGCCCTGCTTTATTATTTCACTCAACCTTATGAGTGACATAATAAAGCAGGACATGAAATGGTGATGGGAGAATTCTAGTTAAATTGCTCTCCAAAGTGAGCCACTCTCCCTGCAGCTGGGAGATGGCTGTATAGCCAGAACCCTTTCATCCATTGTATATTTAAGCCTATATAAATTCAGAATAGTTATTAGCAAAGCCCTGGCTGGGGGATCTCTTTTCCCCTGTGCTTTCAGAATTGTATCTGTGGTCTCTAATTTTTGAACACAAAGGAACGTGTGGCAGTTCTAAGAATGACTAGATCAGGGGACACAAGGGGACCGTGAACCATTCAACAGGGCAATGAAATTGTAAAATATCATAAACAGATACAGCATTAAAAATTGGCTTATGATGCATTGTACCGAACAATTGTTTCAACTGATAATTTGTATCAGCCCCTAAACTGTTCAAATAAATACATTTGAAAATGAACAGTAAAATATTGTTATGACTGAGGTTCTGGTGGGGCTCAAATTCCAGGATGATAGATTAGCTACTCTAACCACTGTGTGAAAGATTAATTTACCTTTACCGGTGCGGTTAGGCAGCCCCACTAGCAGATCATTAAACTGCTCCCTCTCTTCCCCAAAGCCCTCATACTTGCATGTCACACTTAAGTCCTACCTCCACAATTCCACTTCTCAAACTGGGGTCTCCAGGGTGACAGGTGGCTGCGTTTGCTACTGTGCTAAAGATTAATTCACCTCTAGCGGGGTGGTTAGGCAGACCCACTCGCAGACCACTACTATATCTATGTGTGGTATGTGTTCAGTGTTGTCTCACAGCTAATGAATAATGGTCAACCTTTGAAGTAAAATCAAGGATGAGAAGGTACTACTGTGGCTTCCTTTTATAATCACTGATTTGATTCTGATAGTTAGACTGGTGAAATAACTTTTAGCAGACTGACACGGAGAGCTCTCCCCTGGGTACCATGCTCAACCCTCCAACGTCAAGTTATAACTCCAGTGACAGCAAAAGGTGTATTTCAAAGACACTAAATAGGATATACCACCATGTTGTACAGAGCTGTATTTTTACAAATAGTATTCTCCGAACTTGATTCAGGATGCCTTGACTCAAAGGTCAATCGAGGAGCCTGCATAAAATATTTAGACCTAAAATCTTCAGTTAATGCTCTTAAAGTTGACATATTGTATAGTTCATTTCTGGAGAGAAATAAGTCTGTTGGTATGGTCTGATCATTTTTCCTCATGTCTCAAACACACCATCTGTTGTCTCGTTTAAAGATATATCGCCCTTGATGCTGCCTTTCTTTCAAACCTAATTAAGGATTCGCTCATGCTTCTCCACAATTCTCTGCCTTATATTATAGCATGATCACACACCCGGGTATTCATCTGGTCGTCCTGAAGCAATGAGTCAGAATGGAATAAAATTTGTTTTGTGCAGAAGACGAAACCCACATTACACGTGGGGCAAATCGCTGTGCACCAGAGCATCTCCATTTGTTTTGGTGTTTTGACTGCTCTGTTGCTTTTCTCCCTCCCGATGTTCCACAGGTGAAACGCGCATTGTCCTAACAGTTTCTTATTTATGCATTTCCACAGGCATTCCAGGCAGCCAAGCGCATCTCAACATCTGTACTACCAACTCTATTATGGAGATTTTCAACTCCATCTGGAGAGCGCTGACTGATGTGAACAGGTCCCAAATGGAAGTGTGGTAGCCTCTGAAGAACAGAAAACGTTTGATTATTCATTGCCAGGCACAGCAGTGATTAATGATCCAAGATGTACAGTCTTCCAAGCTGGCTTCAGGATAATTTGAGATTTAAAAGGGGTTAATGTTAGGTATAACGGCAATGTTAAGCAAATTTAATCTTAGAAACTGTAATATCTCCAAAATGCCTTTTAAATATGTATAGCCTTCATGGAACTCATTCTAACTAAATAGTTAGTATTCTTTGTGTTCAGTTACAAATACAGCATTGTCACATTTCCCATGACAGGGAAGATGCATATTATATAAGTTATATAAATGAATATTAAGACAGGCAGGTTACATGGATTGAAGACGCTTAATTGGCTGTAGGTGTAGGTGTGTGTGTGTGTGTGTGTGCGCGCATGTTCACCCTGTGATGAACTGAACTGTCGCCCTATCCAGAGGTTGTTCCTGCCTTGTGCCCAATGTATGAAGGGGTATGTGCAAGCTGTTGTCCAGTAAGGAACAACACATGGACAAATGTTGCATACTTTAATAAACATATATCACTTTACTAACACACTTGTGTTATATTCACCCCCTGTGTGTACCACAGCCTTTTTATTAAACAAACATTTTTTGAGGACACAAGTGAACATCATGCAACCAGGCCATCCAACCTACTGCTCCATTGCTCTGACAGCTTGGCAGACATGAAGTCTAGGTATGGAAGTCGAAGTGCCTGTAGCCTCTGGGTTAGCTGTCGGTTGTCTGGAGCATCAATGACTCTGTCAGTCTGAATAGAACTCACTCCTAGTGAATGATGAACTGTCAGTGGCGTCTTGATTCATCAGACATGTCCTTGTGCTCGAACAGTCTTTTGGTGGGGCTGTCAGAGTCTTCATGAACAAGTTACAATATTTTATGTTTCATGTCCTCGCAAAGTAGCAAACTAAAATATTCACATTTCTAGTTAAGTTTAAATCCAATAATGGAAATTACATTAATCCATACTTATTTTTGTCAAAAATAAATATTTAATTGCCATTATGGGAAAATAATTTGCTATAAGTATATTACTATTATAATACAGAACACAAATCATAATTATGAACATTTTTTAGTAATAATTTGACACAATTGCAAGTCCCATTGAGGCTTATAAAACAACGATTGTGACTTTAATTAAGTGTGGTAAAATGTAAAGTAATGCGTTTAAGCCGATTTACTGTGACTGAGCATATGTATGCTGTATTGTAAATAAATAGGATGCAGCCTTTGATAATAAACCATTACTATGGGCAAAGAACATACAATACAGCTAAAATCAGTGGTATGCAACATCAGTCTGCATTGTCTGCAGGTATTCATTCCAACAAAGCCAAAGCACTCCACCCAATTTCACTAATTATTTTACCTCTTTCATTCAGGAAGTCAGCTCATGAGTGAAATCAGGAAGTGTAGTGCATGGTTGGGGCGAGTCTTACACAAAATCTATATGAATTTATATAAAATAAGTTATGGGCCTACTCCCTGTGTGATGTTATCACATGGTTTGCTAAATTATGAGGTTTGCAGTCATTAACTTACCTAGAGCTAGCTAAAATGTTATAGTCCCAATTTCATGACTTGATGATAACATTACCACTCATGCTGCTAGATGTTGGCCGATACATTTCTGGATTAACCCCATAAAACCCGGGGATTATTATAAGAATCTCCCCTGTCTTAAACAAACCCCATTATCTCCAAAATTACAATACAGACATGGTACAAAGCTTGGAATAAAGAGTCAGCAGTCACATCATCAATGAAGACAAGTGAGCCATGCCAGCCATACATGCCCAAGCCATAATACCACTACCACCATGTTTCACAGAATGGGGTGGGGGGTTGCTTTGGATCGTGGGCAAATTAATTAATTTTTCCGCTGGATATCTTTCCTCTATCCATCATATTGATACAGGTCAATACTCATCTGTCCATAAGAGTTTGTTCCATAACTACAATGTACAGTAATCTGACCATTATATTCTTAAGAGTTACCAGTGGTTTGCATCTTACAGTGAACCCTCTGAGGTTATGCTGGAGTAGTCCTCCTTTAAAAAAAAAATTTTTTTTAATGTCTTTGACACATTTATGCCTACATCATAGAAAGTGTTCTTGATCTGTTCGACTGTTGACAAGGGATTTTTTTTTATAACTGAAAAATTCTTTGGTCATCCACTTCAGTCATCTTCCATGGTGAACCAGGTTGTTTGCTATTGGTGAGCTCACCTGTGCATTCTTGCTCCTTCTCAATGAACAAAACAGTTTTTGACACACCCACTGTTCGGCAATGTCTGGCTGGTCGATTTATTGTGTTTTAGCCACACCTGCTTAACGTCTTTGGTCCTCATGTTGAGAGACAACAGCTACAGAATCAAAATTAAAATTCCAAAACTAGCATCAACTATAGACCTTTTGTTAGCTTTCTTGTGCATGAAGCAGTGAGGCAACAACACACAGCTGGCCAAGAAACAGCCGAGCAGTCAATTGTCCAATTACTTTTGGTCCTCTAAAAGAGGGGGCATTGAATCAAATGGGCTGCAGTTCCAACACGATTCACCCAATATGAATGCAAATACCTGGAAATGAATGCTGGCAGCCTGCACTTTAACCTCATATTAATTGTTTCATTTCAAATCCAGAGCCAAAACAAAAATGGTGTCACTGTCTAATATATATATATATATAAAAACAGCTGAAGGATTTACCCTTGGGGCCAACTAGCAAGCAAAGGAAGAGGGTTGTTCAATGGACCAGAACAACTAAATTACTGTTGTTCTGGCACCACAGCTCAAAACTGGATGCATTAATTCCAATTTTGACAGTTCAGAGCAAGACTCTTCTGTTCCCTGTCCATGACACATTCTGCACATTAAAATAAATACATTACCAGGGTATGACCCATACGATCAATGTGAACACCCATTAAATAGATGAGGAGTACAAACTATTTAAATGTAAAGGCATCACTGATACATTTTTCATGAAATAAAGTGTAATTGTTGTAATAGGCAGGAATTCACTGGTTTCTGTCTGCATCATTGGTTTCCACAGTGTAATAGGCTATTTACATGTACGACACCAATTAGTAGTATTCATGAAATCCATTAATCTCTATCTAATAATTTCAAATAATTACAATAATGGTTGATATATATATAAATGATGAAAGGAAGTTTGGTCCTGATTGAAAACCTTTTAAAAACACAAGTATAATTGCAGCTATGACACTGTGTCCGGTTCTGTAATGTGCAAGTTATCCCTGTGCCCATGTAACAAGAGTTATTAATCACACCTAGAATAAAGCAAGCGGTTACATTTTGGAGTACACAGTATTTAGTGAAGAAGTGAATAAATTAAAATGTTCTATGAAGAGGTGTGTTCTGAGTTTTCGCTGGAAGCAGAGCAGAGAGACATTATAACATTATTTCACTTGAATAGAAGATGTCAGGAGTCATTAAGTTCGCTGGAGTCACAAATTTAGCACACTACATTTTCAAAAGTATGTGGACACCTCTTCTGATTTGTGGTTTCGGGTATTTCAGCCACACCCATTGCTAACAGGTGCATTAAATCAAGCCTACATCCATGCAATTTACATTGACAGACAAGTAGAATGGGTCATTCTGAAGAGCTAGGTGACATTCATTGTGGCATTGTCATAGGATGCCACCTTTCCAACAAGTCAGTTTGTCAAATGTCTGCCCTGCCAGAGCTGCCCCAGTCAACTGTAAGCTCTGTTATTGTGAAGTGGAAACATTAAACAACAGCTCAGTCACAAAGCAGTGGGCCACACAAGTTCACAGAATGGGACAGACGAGAGCTTCATGAAATGGGTTTCCATGGCCGAGCAGCCATACACAAGCCTAAGATTACCATGTGCAATTCCAAGTGTTGGCTGGAGTGGTGTACAGCACACTGCTATTTGACTCTGGAACAGTGCAAACACGTTCTCTGGAATGATGAATTATGCATCACTATCTGGCTGTCTGGCCCGAATAGTGCCAACTGTAAAGTTCGGGGAAGGAGGAATAATGGTCTGGGGCTGTTTTTCATGGTTTGAGCTAGGCTCCTTAGTTCCAGTGAAGGGAAATCTTAATGCTACAGCATAGATTGACATTCATTCAGCATAGATTGAATTTTGCACTTCCAACTTTATGGCAACAGTTTGGGGAAGGCCCTTTCCTGCTTCAACATGACAGTGCCCCCATGCACAAAGCAAGATCCATGAAGAAATGGTTTGCTGAGTTTGGTGGGGAATAACTTGACTGGCCTGCACAGAGCCCTGACCTCTACCCCATAAAGACCTTTGGGATGAATTGGAATGCTGACTGCAAGCCAGGCCTTATGCCCAACATCAGTGCCCAACCTCACTAATGCTCTTGTGGCTGAATGGAAGCAAATCCCTGCAGTCATGTTCCAAACGCTACTGGAAAGCCTTCCCAGAAGAGTGGAGGCTGTTACAGCAGCAAAGGGGGTCCAAATCCATATTAATGCCCATGGTTTTGGAATGGAATGTTCACCAAGTACATATGGGTGTAATGTTCAGGTGTCCACATTCTTTCAGAAATGCAATGTATTTATTTGCAGATGTATGCTAGGCAACAGTTCTGGAGGTAGTGAGCAGTGTTCAAATTTAGCTGAGGTTAAACATAATTGAGTCATCTTTCTATACATGATATTAACTTTCTGACTTCCATGGAAGTCATGAATTGTTTGATTTAGTGTGAATGCAAAAACTACCATAGTGGATTGAAGCCTGACAGCATTGTACATCACACAAAAATTAAACATGACATATAGAATATTACGTGCTAATAACAGTCTGTCTGTTTTGATTTCCGCAGTAAATAATTGTAAAAGGATTGATGTACAGATTATAAAATAGACGTCCTTTCATCTCTGTAAGAGCAAATAGTGAGACAGGCGATGGGTCTAAGAGTCTGCGGGAAGATTTGAAAGGTGACACATGCATGCCTGGGGACACTGTATGTCACAGATTAAACAAAGTATTGAGCCATCATTACTGATTTGTGATTTCTTCATTCATTACCCAGTCTACCCAGTTTATCTTTGTGTATTCATTGTAAACAGGGGGGACATTACAGGAGATCCCATAGAAAGATTAGAATGTTCTGAACATGTTTGAAGTGATGGGCAACTCCTGAGTGCCCCAAAATCCCCTCATATCTCAGTAACCCCTGAAACACCTCCTGGATAAACCCCAGCTATCTTTACATATAACATTTTGAATCTCCTTGGAGGTATTTCATCATATTTCTAATTTTTGCCACTTCCTCTGCTGCACTATTCAGATTAATATTTGAAATAATACTACTACTACTACTACTAATAATAATAATAATAAGAAGAAGAAGAAGAAGAAGAAGAAGACGAAGCCGTTTGCTCTAAAGTAGAGCCCATGTCTCCTGTTATTCCTGACCCAGAGTTGAAATTTCATGCACATTGTAAACATGTGAACAAAGTGCCACTTAAGAAGAACACCCATATAAGGCCCTTTCTCAGCTTGGTGGATGTCAAGAGAGTACTTCATGTATTTTTGATTATTGCAGTTTGGTCCTCTGTGGTGTTCCGAAACCAACAATTGAACAATTGCAACTGGTACAGAATGCTGCTGCAAAAATACTGACTAAGCCAATAAGAGAACGCATATCACTCCTATACTTTCAGCTTTGCATTGGTTGCCTGCAAGTTTGATAATTGATTTTAAGTTTTTTTTTTTTGTTTTGTTTGACCACATAATGGTTTAGCACCCAAATATATAAACAATATGTTAAACTACCAACTGAAACTAAATCTGTGATCTTCTACTGAAGTGAAACTTCACAGAAGTGTTGAGACAGCTTTTTTTTCTTTTTATGCTCCTATTTTTTTGGAATACTCCATATGCCAAAAGATATTAGACAGGCACCATCAATTCACAATTTTTAGATGAAACCGAAGACACACTTCTTTTATATGGCCTTTAAATTACTTTTAAACCTCCTTTAGAAATCATGTTTGACATTATGTTTTTTCTTATTTCTTCTTCTTATTTTTACGATTGCCTGTATAAGCTGATTTTGTCTTTTTATTATTTAATTATTACTCATGTTTTTATTTATTTATATCCTTTTTTATAACTGTTTTAAAGAGTTTATTGTTTACTCTGTGTGAAGCAGCTCTCAAAAACATTAACTTCTGTACCTTCTGACCTCTTGTCAACAGACAGAATTCACAAACAACTTCACACGTCTACTCAATAAAGCCCCAAACTTAGGGATTTCACTTCTTTTTCCTCCGTCTTGCGAATTACATCATCACAAGTGTTAATGCTAATGCTAATGAGTCCACTGAGCGAGTGTATGACATTAGTCCAGAAGGCACCTAAATCTACATTGTACAAAATATGACAAATGCTTTCATTTATTTGTCATTCATGGTAAAGGAAAATTAATCAAGAAACAAGTTACAAGAAACAATATTGGCCATCTTAGCTTATACAAATTAAACAAGCTGTATTTCAAAGCAGTGCTACCCAATGTTTCTTAAATAATTTCAGGTAACTTGGCCCTGTGTTTTTTCATCTTACCATCTGAAGAGAATGTGGTCAGTACTGTATGCTGAAAACGTGTTTTTCTTCAGATTACTTATACAGGTACCCTTTGTATCCTTGTAAATACAGTCTATTGGCATGTTAAATACCCCCATGTTGTTCTTCCATTTTAAATGTTAGTGTAAAGTATTTTGACTTGTGATTATCAGTTGAGCCTATTTTACCTCATCATATCTAATGTTCAATTTATCAAATGTCTCCCAAAATCCTGTTAAATAACTATATGGCATCCACGGCAATTTGCAGTGCACTTATGCGCAGAGTAATTTCACATGATTTCCACACTAAACCTTTTAATGTATTTCTATTTAAGTAATTATCCCTGTATAAACACAAGGCCACATTTATTTAATTGTACTCTAAATCCAGGTCATTTTGATCTTGGTCTAGTAACCTCTGCCAAGCTCCTTCAGATTTCTGGAACAAAAAGATGCACAGACAGTTTCTAAATAGAACATCTGTGCCCTCCTAAATGCTTCACTGCTCTTCTTTATTGACAAATAAAAAACAAACGCCGCTTTAGTGACAGGTAAGTGATTTCCTCATCCAGGCTGAGTTAGTGGAGTCACTCATCTGTTTAGTGTGCAAGAGCATGCAGACTTCCAGCAACACAGGAAGCATTAGGAACAGGAAGACTGGACTTTACTTGAATGTCCACCTCCCGTGGAATTTTATATGGTCCCGTTTTGTAATGTTTTATGTGACTGCAGCCAATTACCAAATGCATTGGCCATTGGCTGCACTTACCAAAAGCCAGCAAGGGAAATACAGCAAACTGGGACCTGCAATAAGCAATAAAACCTGAATGCAATGTTAGTGATCTTTTAGTGTATTTTTTTTATTTTTTTTTGGTCATTTACCCAAATACATTTTAAACCATTGTCAAGGGTTGTGCTTGTGCATTGATACAAACCTACCAGTCATTCTGTAAATATGTGTGATTCATCCTGAAAATAAAATAAAAATCATGGACGTTCACCAAGTTATGTTTATACCCTATTGAAACAACAAGACAATAATTTTTGAACAAAATGTCCATTTAAAAAACCACTTATGGGAAACAAAGTAGCTTGTACTCTAATGTTAGAAACTTTATGTTATGCCAATTTACTGTAATTTCACAGGGTAACTGATAATACAACTTAGTCACTTCAAATGGCAAAGTGTTCAATTACAATGTCTATACATTTTAATTGAATTGTCCAAGGACACAGTTATGAGTGTAGAGTGGTTTGTTGACTGGTCTACACATTTAAAATATTAACATATTCATTATGTTATTAATTGGAAAATATGTATTATGATTTGCATTATAATTAAGAAATCATTAGCTTAAGCAGAGGTTCAAACAATGAATTTCAAATCTATTCACAGCCAGTGATATCCCTTTGGCCACATATTGTTACAAAGGTGTGTGTCCTACCTTCTCCACACAACCACTAGCTATGGTTCCACTGTATTAAAAATAATGATAATAAAAAAAACACATAATTTTTTTCAATGATTATTTACTACTGTTTCCTCAGAAAAAATTGAAATTCCCCAAGGCAAATGAGTAACAATTTATTGCAGATAAATACAATAAAGGAACATACTAAGTTAGCCATTATTGTATGATGTAACCCTAGTGATGCAGGATACACAAAAATAGTTTTAGCTCTGAAAGTATCTTCTTGGACTAGGCTCGAGCAAGGCATTATTAGCCATGTTCCCTTTCCCTCTGTCCAACAATCTATTATGAGAGTACTGTTCTGTTGGAGTACCGAACATCTCAAGGGGATACTGTAGTTTCAGGACATCCAGTCATCAATGACTTTTACTTATTTCAAGCCAAGTCAAAAGATTTCTGACCTATCACTTTGACCAAGTTCACATGCCAGACATTTTCATGACAACTGTTGAAGATTGAATGTGAGCATGGATTAGTTGGTGAGAAATATATACATATATTTTTTACAGTTATATATTAAGGGCCAAATAAAACAAATACTGTCATATTAAGCCTATTTTATACAGTTGAGATGTTAAATAGTTTATTTTTATCGTTAATGCATGAACATACTGGTTACAATAGGAAAACTTCGTATTGGCTTTTTGTAGGCAATGTTGATATCCTACAGTAAGTAGCACAGTGATTTACATTTTAACCAATCAGCAGTTTATTCATTTAGTGAGCTGCCAATCAGATGTGACCTTGCAGTGCAAGATTGCACACACCATCTTCACCAATCAACATTGCGTTCGTTTCATGGGCTGGCAATCAAGTGACCTTGAAGTGCTGGAACGGACATGTCATCTTAACCAATCAACAATGCATTCATTTAGTGGGCTGCCAATCATAAGCGACCTTGCAGTGACAGAAAGGACACAGCATGTCAGACCTCAATCTATCCTGTTTATAAATGAGATATAGCTAAAGTACATTTAATTATTTATTTATAATTTCATGTTTAGGGAAAGTAAATGTGCTTTACCTTTTTGCTGAATGGAAGAAACAAGTGATTGCACTGCACCCGGGTCCAAATCTTACACTATTAACTGGTGGGTGTGCGGCTAGGGTGCATCCTCAGGGACATTTAAAGTTGGGGTCCATCCTGTGCCACACATGTTCCTTATAACCAGTCAGTCTTATCCACCAAATAAAAGCCATATTAAAGTTCTTGAAACTTACAACTATGTCATATTTATAATGCTTTTCAACACATAGATTCACGATGATGACAAAATGAACTCAAATGTCTTCAAAGAATCATACATTAATATGTCGCAAAATTGTTTCTGGTGGTTACTTAAAAGCTTAAGCAGGTAAACTTGCATAGGTGTGATAAAACACAAATGATGAGCTCCAAGTATTCAGTACTCCTCAAGTAGAGACTTGAAAAATCTGAAAACCATTGTTGTGTTCTGGGGTTTGGGTCGACAAGCTTTGATTAAAGTAATCCATGGTTGAATAGGTGACTTGCTGTAGGGTCAGGGAGTATCATCTTATCTGTCGGTCAATGTGGAAGCAGACCTTTGTAGCATCCTGGCAAAAACACCGGGGACGTTTCACCAAGGATTTATTTTTTTGGAATAAAGAGAAGCCTAATATCTACAGACATGACTAGAAGGGTTAATATCTTTCCAAAAGTTCAGCCATGTATTCTGGAGCCAAGCCATTTATAACTTTTTGAAAACAAGTTTAAAAAAACATTTATAAAATCAATTCTAAATCTAACAAGCAACTAGTGTAAAGATGCAAGCCCTGGGGTAATAATAAGAGCTCTCCTTTTTTTGGTCAATACACTTACAGCTACATTTTGAACCAATGGTAGTCTTCAAATACCATGCTTTGTGCATTGCCATGATCTAGTCTACTTGAGAGAAATGTATGATTTTTTTTTTTCCAGAATCAAATTGTGAAAGAAAGTGTCAGACTAGATTCACTCTTTGCTACTATAACAACCACCACTCTTTTGGGGAGGCTTTATACTAGAGCATTGCTGCTGGGATTTTCTTCCATTTAGCCAGAACAGCATTAGTGAGGTCGGGCACTGATTGGGCGATTAGGCCTGGCTTGCAGTTGGCTTTCCAATTGATCCCAAACGTCTTGGATGGGGTTGAGGTCAGGGTTCTGAGGGGGCCAGTCAAGTTCTTCCACACAGATCTTGACAAAACCATTTCTATAAGGACCTCACTCTGTGCCCGGGGCCCATATCAGGAAAGGGCCTGCCCGAAACTTTTGCCACAAAGTTGGAAGCACACAATCATCTAAAATATGATTGCATTAAGATTTGGCTTCACTGGAACTAAGGGGCCTAGCCTAAACCATGAAAAACAGCCCCAGACCAAGGGGTGTCCAGATACTTCTTGTCATTTTATGTATTATTAGCTTACGCATCAGGAATGATTTGTACATCACACCATGTGGGTAATCACCATCCTAGAAACATTTTTAAAAAGGAATTTATTAATGGTGTGTCCCTTTAGCCAAAGCTGGTTTAATGTCTGTTCTCCATCTACATATTGTCTTGATCTTGTTTGTTAGTCATATGATGCCTAAGATTGTTGATTTAGATAGTCAGTCAAAGTAGGGGTGGATATATAAATTTGATAATTACAACATATTTTTCATTAGAAATAAAATATAAAACTTTATCTCCACAATTTGAAATTCCTCATCCATTATAGCAAAAACTTAAATCAAAATGGAAGGTTGTCAGCAATCATTCATGTCCCCTGAAATGCAGTCAATTGCCATTTCTTTACTTAGCCTCTTAAATTATGTTTATTTTATGTAAATCAAGTGACATTAAGGTTTTTATTAAATTGGTTTTTGAAATATATTTATTGTAGCCAGCAATCTTTATCTCACATATTTCTTACCCATTTCTTCTTCTTCTTCTTCTTATTCTTATTCTGCTTCTTCTTATTTTTCTTTTCTTCTTATTATTATTATGTTTAGGAGAAGATGAAAAAGAACAAGAAAAAATATTATTTCTGTCTGCAGTTCACCAACTAAGTGAAGTGTGCAACTTATGCAGGTGGTGGGGGCACACTGCAGGCATCCAGTCAACCAGATGTTTTACGATTTTACCGCTATGTGACAAGATAAGAGATCCACTGCTGAGAAGAAACCCTCCCAGGGCAATAGTATAGATGCAGACATGGCCCAAGCCATGGGTGACAGCACTGCAATAAGGACAAATTCCTTAAAAGGATGCTCTACTGAGGAAGCATTCCGTTGCTCCTCTAGCTCCAAAGCATAATATATCTTCTTTTTTGTTTATCTTTTTTTTTTCTTTTTTTTTTTTAGGAATCATGGATTAAATGGTTAAATCATAATCCAGATGTCCAGGTTTCTTACATCATATTATCTTTTTTTTTTAATATCTTCATTTGCATTGAAACCCTTTATACATATGCCTAAGTGACACTCCATTGTGATGCATTACACCATTTTAGACTCAAAGTCCTTGGCAGTTACCGAAAATTTGTGTCCCTGCGTCACCCTAAAATTATTATTTTTTTCTTTTTTTGGCTTAACCAGTAAGATACATGGGAACTGTGAGAACTGTATTTCATGAACTATAACTAAGAAGCTAACTGCAGGGGGTGATTCTCATTCTGGCTCAAATGATTGCCCTTGCTGTAGCAATGTAGCATAATCCCAAAAGAAAATACAGCAGATTTGCAGCACTGGTAATTTTTATTTTTATTTTTTTGCCTGAACAAATGTTTTTAATTTACTGATTGAAATATTTACTTGACTTAGGAAAATGATGATTTGCTGGCAAGATTTCAATTAAGCTGCTCAACACATTCGTAACAGCTTTCATCAACACAGTCTCATGTAACCAAATTATGTTTTTTTTTTTTTTCCAAATGGCAATCACAGATTTCATATCAAATTTGGAAATAGTTAATTGAATAAATAATGGACGATGAAACCCTTTGGTGGCAAATAACTCACCTGATGCGTACACATGCACCACTGGGTCTTGTTAGGACCAAACTCTGTGCCCACTGTGTGTTCTTGTGATGAATAATGATTGACTGGCTCAGCCAGGTTTGCGTCAGGAGGAGCAGCAGCTTCTGAACTCTGCCGCAGGCAATTACTTTGTTTCTTAGAAAAAAGAAAAAATAAACGAAGCACAGCAGACTGCAAGTTCATATTGCCCTCTAGTGGTAGGCAGAGGGACCACCATCTGAAATGTATAATTTAATTATTTTGGTATTCCCTGTGCATCAGAATGCCTGGGGTAAGAAGAAGAAGAAAAGATTTGAGATTCAATTTCCTTTCCTGCCTTATTGCCTACCATCTGATGGAGCATCTGATACGGAAACCCTCTTCAAGGAGATGGCGATAACATTTTTGTCAAGTTTCATCAATACAAAACGACTCAGCAATGTGTGTGACACTGATAAAGATAAAAAGTCTGATATATGGCTATCCAAGGGGGTAATTACGATCCACTGTGTATATTTATCTCAGTGCCAATACTGAACTCTACATTTATAAAGTGGGGCAGTATACCATGTTTTGAATTTACAAAATGTATAAATTAGGATAATACCTCCCTCATGTGTATAATTATGATGGTTTCATTTCAACTTATAGCATAATATCAACAGTAACCAGTGTATATGAAACATTGTCCGATAGTTTCCCTGTTTAAAATTTTAAAAAGAAATGCAAATATTATTCACCTACCAACACCAATGTCACGGTTTAGTTTGAAAGTTTATATATTTTGTATTTGAAGTCATCAACACAGCCCATGAAATAAGAACAGCCCTTGCAGAACAGATGCATCGGTAGACATGTTTCCTCTTGATTATTGTTATGACATGGACACTACTATGAGTCTATGTGGCCCATACTATGGTCCAGAATAATAATTTATAGCTATCCACAAGTTATTATGTGACCATTAATTATGCCATTTTACTACACTGGCTCTGAAATTCTGTACTATATATCAATTTTATCACATATGTATTAATAATGTAATTACATGAATGTTAATTCATTGCATTACATCTGTTGTGCTCAGCAAATGAGTTTGTGACAAGACTGCCTGTCATGAAAGGTACATGATAAGCTCATAAGTACACTTACAATTTTAAGACCATCGTGAGTACATTCCAGCAGTATACACACATACAAACACACACACACGCACACACACACACACACACACACGTTCAATTTTCCAAATGTGTCTTTAAAGAATGATTTTATGTCAGCATGCATTGATATAAGGATGAAGTGCCATTTTATTTCAGTTGAATAGAGAGCACAGTGGAAAAAAATGCAATTGTTCACAAAGGGCTAGTATAAAAATGCAAATGATCTTTTACTTTATTTATTTAAAATCCATCTGTATAGACAGGGGAATATAGCTCTTCCTTCAAAAAAAAAATCATTAAATAAGTAAACATAAATGGCCAGCTATATCACTGGGGAAGTTTCACTCCCAGACATATTTATCGGGTGCTTTTATCTTCAGCTGGAGGATCAGGGGAGAATCAAAGCCGGCAAAAAGATTTCAAAGGCACTTTTTTTTTCTAATGCCATCATTTTCACAAACAATGAAACCACTACAGGCATGGTGCAGCAGATTAAGTATGTATAAAAAAAATGCTAACCACGTAAAATCCCTCAAAAAACTGGCTCATTTCTTAACTACAATTAGAGGTTGTCTTTGGTTTCATAAATGATGTTATAATAGCCGCATTTGCATATCATGCTAAGCGTAATTCATTGCATTTTGAACAAACAAATGGTTGAAAGTCACTGCACTGCACAGAATAGACCCGTGCTGCTAAGGGATCATTTTTCTTTGTGAAATCTCAAATTCACCAGCTATTTAGAGTTTTACCACTGTAATCATCACTGTGTGGTTACATGTGTAACTTGCCAGCATTGGCAATCAAACAGCAGTAGCCTGAACTCAGGCCAAAATAACAATCCTGGGTCAAGCATTGTACTGCACAGTGCTGTACTACTCTCTGAGCAACTGTTTTCAGACTCACTTCTACTTCTACATCAGGTTCTTTGTGAACCATTCTAAAGTTGTCCCGATTTTACAATGTTCACAAAAGTGATGTCCTCCAGCAGTCTGCAATCTTAGCGACTGTGCAGCAAGTTTTATGTTACCTGTTTTACACTAACAGAGTATCCAAAAAACATGTTTGTTATTTCATTATTCTTATCACCAGCTTGCCATATAGGGATCCCTTTATAGTCTGACATACGGGAAATATGACAGACAAGATATTCCTCCCACGAAAACCCACCTGCACACATTATGAAGGCTGTGTGAATGTCAACACAGCAAAGTGGCAATGATGTGATGCCAAAGTGAAAACTAAGAAAGAGAAAAAAATGCTCATATAAATTCTGATTCAGTGTTAACCAGGGTTTGCGAAGGGACATACTTTTCTGTGATTCTGAAAGCTTATCTCTGTGTTGCAGTCTGTTGTCTGGAGGATTAAGGTTGTAAGGCCAGCTGCACTTGAGTCAGTGCTCAGCTGTCAATGCTGCTCCTCAGTGGCGTCACACAATGCTGCAACAAGGGTTCTGCTGCACCCGGGGTTTCAGGCCCGAGACCTCAGCTACAGGCATTCAGAAAGCTCACCCTTCTGTACCTCCTGCAGCGGCTTCACCTAGAAACCATTGAAATCCATTAGCTTGAGCAAGCCAGGAATGCTAATACACTTTAACCATTAATGATGGCACTTGTTTAGACTGTGGTCTGGATTCAATGCAAGTGTAATTATTTATGGTCTTGCAAACGTGAATTAAATTTGAGGTTAAAAAAAATGTTGATGTAATTCAGACCCATATTAGAGGGGTTGTTGTGTTCTTGTTATACAACAGTATTCTGTCAACAAATTATAGCTTAAAAGACTGGCAATACAAAGAGCTGCTGACAGTTTAACCTGACAGAGCAATCAACAGATTAAAATCTTCAATGAACCTTCCAGTACAGGAGGGTGATGAAATACAGGATCAGAGTTTTGACTCAAATCAATATTCTAGCATGGTCAAATCAATCGGTCATGATTTATTTATTTTTTTCAAAGTAGCTTCATCTCAGTGATCTAATGACATCCTACATGACTACAAATGCGCTGCATATAAATCCATACATTGCCTTGAATTGCATCTTTGGCTGAATCGCACCAATGCAATGGCAGCACATTCACGCATTTCGTGAAAATGTGTAATCTTGACTGTTCAATCGAGCATGACACTACTATTTTGAACAGCAGTCTGTCATATTACATGAGTTGAGTGTCATTTTACTCATGGAAATGATTTAAACCTCAAAGTACATAGATATAGAGTATGCCATAGCTTTATAATGAAAAGTAAGTAAACAAATATATAACAATACCACAAAACTCAATATGTCAATTAAAAATATTACTACATGGGATGGATATAAATCTTTGGAATCATATTCAAGTAAAAAAGTTAATACCCTAACAAATTCTGATATATTTATTCTTTGATATCTTGCTGAACATTTGATGAAATGGATGCTTACTTGATTATTCTGAGTATACATTTTTGTGGCCAAAACAGCAGGGTTGTGCGATCAAAGTGGGAATTAAAATTGTATATTGGAGCATGGTGCTTTACCTCAATTGCCCCAATAAACATCCTGCTGTATAAAAGGCACATAGAATACATATGAATGTGTAAGCATTTTATGTTGCCTCAAACAAGTTGATACATAATTTAGTATTTTAACATGGATTGTATTATTGTACCAATACACCGTGTGTGTATGGCACAGTGCAATAATAACTAACAGGTTTGAGTCCATCCCACACGTCCCCCCATGGTTTTCCTCGTGAACCGTTCGCGTTTTTAAGCCTGCCGTTTATAATGCTAAGCCTCTACAAACAATAAAAGATTGAGGAGTAAAAGGTTCATTTCTCAACCTCCTCCAGAAATTTAATGAACAAAACCCTTCACATCTCACGCAGATGGAGCTCTTTGCAATTTATTTCTGTGTGTGCATATTTTAATACGAGCGGGTCTCGTGTGTCCAGAGATTTCCTTAAAGAAAGAAGAACAAAAATTCAAAGCCTGATATGTAAAATATTCATACTTGATATGCCCTTGGGCCTTGTTCTCTCTGTGGAAAGGAACTGATGTACACTGTATCCGTAGGCCTTGGACAGCCTGCCTGTTATGTTACAAATAAGCCTCAGACGTACATCAAACTCTTGGAATTGATTTCTGGGGCAGTAATAAAGTTTTTATGGATATAGCCTAATTTTAAGTGAAGCTGCACATGTTGCATATGGTTCCCCTGCCATTCTCTTCCCCCTCGTGCTCTCAGTCTATCAAAATGGTGGTGGCGCCGTGATTACCAAGCATTGCTGTTCTGATGCGATACTAGCTCCTTTTTGCACAGGTCATGATGGAACACCCCATCCACCACCTCCTGGGAATTTCAATGTTTATAGTCTAAACATTTTTACTATACATTACACCCCATACGATTAGCAGCAGTTCTTATCCAGAGTGACTTATAAAAGGGGAGAACATCAGTGTTCTTCTCAGGAATACAGAAGTGCAATACTATCAAGAAGGCATAGAAGGCCCATTTATAATCAGTACATGTAAAGCTGAGCAAGTGGAATAAACCAACAATTTGTATCATAAACAAAAATAAATACCAATACAAAGCTGAACCTATCTGTATGCAGTTATACCTGAACATTACAATTACAAAAGTCTATTTAAAAAGAAAGAGAATAGATAAAGAAGGTCAGGGGAGCCATGGTACAGTTTGAAGAGGTGAGAAGTCTCTGCTGTCCTGACTGCTGTGGGCAGCTCATTCTGCCACCAGGGAACCAGGGCAAGCAATCAGAGGGGTGGGGGTGTGGGGAACAGCAACTGGGAAATACAGAATCTCAGTTTTAGTTGAGATGAGTTAGCCATCCAGATCGATGTATAGTAGTGATATGTCAGACTGCGGGAGAACATGAAAGAACCAAGGGGCTTGATATACAGATGGAGAAGAGTCCCAGGACCAAATCCTGAGGGGCACCTGTAGAGAGGCTATGGTAACTGGGTAACAGCAGCAAGGTGAGATCAAAGGAGTGGAAGAGAGGCAGAAAGTCCAGCTCATCCAGAAATTTAGCCAGGGGACCAGGTGGATGGGAGAGGCCTAACATTAACAGGTTTGTGAGGATAGTAAAAGTCACAGCATGGAACAAAAATGAAGAGATGATGAGGTGAGAAAGTAAGAGAACAGAAAATGTCTAAGAGGAGGGAATAAGACCAGTTCCACCTCTCCTGCCAGACAATTGTGGGAGGAGGTTGTAGTGCTGTCTGTACTGATCCATGTTTCTGTGAGGGCGATAAACTGGAGGGAGAGTAGGGAGAAGTAGGCTGAGATAAATTTGACAGCAAGCTAGCAGTTCCGTAGAACCGTACAACCTTACGACCATAAAACTGCTGCAGCAGGAAAACAGCAGAGGGTGGAGGAGGTGGGAAAGGGTTCTGTACTGCATTGTGTGGCCATGGCAGTCACAGCTCCTGATGAAGGAGCAGACCAGAACAGGAAGAAAAAACTATAAATACTGCTCTTAATGAAATAACTAGTGCCAGGATAGGCTGCCTCAGCAGAAACACACCTAGCTAATTACCAACTCAATAAACCTTGCTACATCACTAATTGTTATTCAAATACAGTCAGAATAAATGCTATAATTACCTAGGAGGACTGAAATGGCATTTAATTTGTTCTCATAAATCATGGGTAAGCAACCCTGGTCCAGGAGCGCTGGAGATGTTCCTGGTTTCTGTTCTATCCAAACTTATAACTACATAAGTGTACAAATTATTAGGCTGAATGAACACAGGCAACATTATGTTGGAGGTACGCAGCATTTCACCATTCGGGCTCTGAATATTTAGGCTCAGACATTCTAACCCTTGTGATCAAGCTTGGATGGAACAAAAACAGGAATCTCACTGGCACTCCAGGACTAGGGTTCTTTGCTACTCTCCTAAACGTATTCAATTGGGCTTGTTGTCCATTATGCTAGTATGCAATTAAAAGACTGATGCAAACAGACACTGATTTAGGACTGAATCTGAAACAGATCTCAAAGGGTCTGATTGATCCGACTTATTCACCTGAACATGCTTTGCCAATGCTGTCAACGTGCATGCCATCTGGGATATAATGCATTACATGGATAAATATATGGCATGCCTGTGTTTGAAGCCTTTTGCTCTGGGGTCATTTGTATGCTAGCAATAAGATGCTTCCCCTTGGGGAATTTCTCTCTCAGAACTACTTGTTGTTTTGGAAGAAGTTAAGAGCTACACTGTTAACTACAGAACAGCCATGGCCATCAATATAACATCAATCACCTTTTTACATGTTAAATTACTCTGCAACTTTAAAAGATTCATAGTTGCCTGTTTATGACCTGACTGTGATAAATTCATACTTTTCTATAACTTCCTAATGAAACAGTCAAACACTTATAATGACTAATTAAAATATGTCTATCTACAGTAGATTTAAATATGTGGATGCCAAGTCGTGGAAATTCTTCACATTTATAATAAGCAATACTATTATACCTATTTGCTTGGCTGCCTTAGTGCACAGCACCTTGAACCCTGCATTTATTAAATTTCGAAGGCTGAGAAGAACCTGGAAATTATATTATGAGCCTTTTACAGGATGTAAACCTATGACCTGAACAACTGCCATGTATGAGATAAAGTATATTTTATGTAGAGTTCCAATATTACTTGAGACTGCATTTGAATGCGGTCAGAAGATACATCTGGTATATGTAAAAATCTCCATGTTGTTTTGCTTTAAGCCATTTTGTATAGTTTTCTGAGAGGCTACTATTATCTCTGTTTTAATTTATTTTCATCAATATTTGAGAAGCATTTTTTTCATAGAGCTCAAAATAATGGACAACATTTATTCTTCCCGAATGAATCATTTGTTCTTTACATTGTGAACTTGTATATACTGAAAATTGTATTAACGAGATTTTGCTCCTTTTTTGGAATAATTGATCCAAAGGCAGTCAGAAAAAAAATAATTATATTGCAGTGGTTGCCAAAGAGACAGGGTGAGTCGGTTGGGTAATTTGTTTATGTTGTGCACTCAATAACCTCCAAATAAGCCACAATGAATTCAACAGAGAGTAATATTGATGGCAAGATTGCTACTTCACCTGTATGTTAAACACATTTATTGAGCACAGGTGTTTTGTTTTTTTTATGGGAATGGAATTACATAAATTTATATTGCCGATTACATGATTTGTTGCATCATGTCAGTTACTGAATATTATTTAATGATGATTCTTTATATGTGAGTTTAAATGGGGTCTCTGGTAGAAGAAAAATGTAATTTGTTTGATGATATCTATCAGGTATTTACATGCATGATTGAGCATTCCAAACTTCATCTTGTGAGCTCAGAAACCCTACCCTTCAGTCAAGGCTTTTGGCCAGATCTTTTCATTAGGGTGAATGGAGAAACACAAAGCCCTCTTAAAAAAAGAAAGTTTGTGCTGTGCATTTTGAACAGTTTTCAATTTATTTTTTTAGCATCATGCACCTTTTTTATTCATTTCAGTGGCTCATCTCATTGAAGAAATATGAGGGGAAAACAACATTCAATCTGGATACTCAGAGACTAACTGCATTGGATTTATTAACCTTACTCTTATTGCATCAGACGTGGAGAGAGTCATTATCTTCTCTATGGATGAAGGAGGAAAAAAAAGTCCTCTGCTGACCTGCAATCTTAGTGTTGTTTTTAGGGGAAATGATCATTGTGCTTATATTCTGTTTCCATTTAATTTTAGTCATATTTCCTGTTCCTGTTTATGATCTCAAATAAATTCCTTGTTCATGGCCTCACAATCTAATCAAAATATTACAACGTTTTACACACTTTGTTATTTTTGTGGGGGCTTGAAGACCCAATGCATACCCAATGTTTTTCCGTGTAGTTTTGTGACAATAAAAGTTTAAGGGCTACAAATTAATACTGTGGAAGCACTTTTCCTATTCACGAAAGTTATGTTTGTGAGAGGGGCAATTTTATGGTAGTTTGTTACTGTAATTCCTATAAAAATGCCAATTTATACTGGCTGATAAGTTAAGAGAGAACTGATATACTCTTCATCAACACACTTCTGGCTTCTTCAAGGAAGAATTCAGTTCATTTCAAGAAATAAACATCTAAAGTTTCCTTTCATTTGCATTTCTCAGTGCCTTTTTAACATGACTGCTATACAAACTATTGAGAGTCTTTATCCCCTTACGATGATAGCAAAATATTTGTGAAACTGTAGCTACATCTTCCTTGGAGATTCTGTAATGTTGATTACCAAACACATTGGAAATACAAAACCATGGCTTTGACCATTACAGGGATATTTCACTTTAGTACAACACTAGGGTTGGGTATCTAAAGTCGGTTCTGAATTGGAACCAGTTCCAAATTTCCAAGAACCAGGAATTCAGTAAGGAATGTGCATTCCAAATCTGTTCATAGAATACTGAAAATGTATGGAATTCCTGATGACTGAAATGCAAAGAATTTTAATCAACTACCAGGACCAGGACCAGTTTAATCAACTGCCAGGAAAAACGGTGATGTGGTTAGCAGAGACAACTAATCTAGCTAGTTTTTTTATGCTATGCAAATATAATGGGGTAAGCTCCACACAATTACTTGTGTTATACCAAAATTAAATCATCATTTTAACTTGATGCTCTCATTTTGAAACAACTTTTTTAAAGTACATTTCCAAATGAGAGGAAAGGAAAAAGGAAAAAAATCATAAAAGGTCATTATGAATCTTCCCATGGTGTCCCACCTTTCATTTTTGAGTGATGTAAAAGAAAAAATAACCACAGTCAGGTCATATGGCTTATACCACACATCTATGTGAAAATGCTTTTTTTACATCACGGTTGAAAAAAAAAAGTTAATGTGATTGGATTGCAGTCTTCTGCATCCAAATAAAAATATATGCATCTTTCATTATAATGTTTAAGCTATATAAATAACAGTAGATATGTGTGTCCTTCAACAGTTACCTCTCTTCTGATTTCCTCGCTGGATAATATGCATGTAATTACATAGCAGGATATGGTTACCTATTATAGCTGTTGAGATTATGTTTTTTTTATTCTCCTGGAAACCTCCCCTACGTCCATTTTTTTATTAACCACCTAACATAAAAAGACAAAGATCAAGGTAGAACTGGAGCATTGATGCATTCTTTGTACTTCTTGAAGGTTAAGGGTTGTCCTTAAACTGTTGGTGGTCTTCACATATGAATGGAGGAGGCCAAAAGTGGGATGGATTTAATCAGTAAGCCCTTAATGCAGTCATGGGACTTGAAGAGGAGAATGCCAATAATGAGCATATCCTTTGGATTACACATTTATTCTGATGACGAAAATACGATACCAAAACAATAAAGTGCCTTTTGATTTGCCACATATGATAATGTGTCAATTGCTCCTCATATTTATTATATTTTCAATGAGCATTAATCAAAGAACCTTATTCATTAACCTGCATATTTTTCCTGATAAATAAAATAAATCATAATACAAGAATGAGCTTTAATAATTTTTATTTTTTATATATAATGTAAATGCCTTTGGAGTGAAAACACATGGGAAAAAAGTAAGGTTTCCTTTCCATAATAAATTGACTAAAATATATATATTTTTTATTATAATGTCTAAAGTTGGGGGATAGAAAAGTATATGACATTTTTCAAATACAATTGTTTTCTCATAATTTTCAATGTTGCATACTTTTGCATCCTAGGATTGATGAAATTGGTTGATCTTGGTCAAAGATCTTTTCAAGACCAGGTAAGTCTGATCTTGCCCTAGATCTCGGTTTTGGGGGTCTGGCCATAGTCTGAATCTCGATCTTGGGGTGTCTGGTCTTGGTCTAGGTATTGAGAGGTCTGGAGTTGACTCCAATAGAATGGACATGCTTTCCTCACACAGCTGTTATGCTGTCAAATTGCTTATTTATATCTCAATATTATTATTTTTTTTCATATTAATATTTTGGTTAATTTGGAAAAAGGTGCCTTGTCTCACTCTGTACTGCATTATGCAAAAATATCTGCCAAAGGCATTGGCTTTTTCAGTAGGATATCATAAAATAGCATAAACTGCCTATTTACAAATGGTTCTTGTGGATGGTTTCAGGGGAGGTAGAAAGAAGAAGCCAGGGTCCACATAGATGGGCATGATGTGAATGGCATAATGAGCAGGACGATAATCATATGTAGTAGTAGACAATGAAACAGCGTGCCCACACCAGAAACATCATTTGTTGAAGAATGTCAGGGATTCCAAAGACAAGCAATATCTTAATAGCTGCCATATTCAGTGTATGCAACTACACATGCAACTATATGCAACTAAGGACATTGTTTTAATGCATACAATGAACTAGGGAAGTAATAACAGGCATATTTGTGGAGGCCATGATTATAATAAAAAATGTAATACTCTTGAAATCCCATTTCTGTGACATTCAAATGTATTTATGTCAGAGCCTGAGGGTAATGGCCCACAACAAATGCACATATTATTTTCAGATCCCAGGTCTCCATGGCGACAAATCGCAAATGGACAGGTAGGAAAAAAAGCAATCTTTATTATGTTAGCTCATAGGGTACATCAAAGATGCATGCACTGCTAATAGCTCTCACCCCTCCAGCCAAACTTGGAAATGTTGCTCTCTTCCTGCACACCACTCACACACAGTGAATCCCCACTCTGGCCCCCTGCCATGCTCCAAGCTGCAGGGAGGGGGACCCCCAGAGCTAGGTCTCAGAGAGATCATTACAGCTGTCACACACACACACACATACACACCTAAACACACACGCACACACACACACACGCACACACACAAGGGTGGGTTGTGGCTGTCAGTGAAGCCGCTATATCCACTGTGGCTGCAACCGAAGTAAAACTCCAAAATCTCAAAACCAAGAAAGCTGGAATTCCAAACGACTGCATTATCAAGGCCGTGAGGTCTGCTGGAGTCATTGTGCAACACTGCCTGAACCACATTCCTTTCCACTTCCTCTCCCTCCAGCTGCTATTATTAATACCCATAGCAAAGGAAGTAAGTCTTTCCAGAACATTTTTGCATGTAATATACAAGGACATCCTGGTTAGGTACTTATCAAGAGAACAGAGCACACTGTGCCAGCTATGACTTGTACTCTGCAGAATGCCGTGATAACAAGGCCAAGTGCTTCACTTCACATTTGATGATTCCCTTAACTTCCCACCAAAATAAAAATCATGTGGCAGACATGGCAAGGCGGTAAGCTGTTAAGCTAATTTCCCTGTGAGGCAGCTGTAAATAAGATTTATTTTACATGTCTCTTCCATTTAAACCAAATGCACCACTTCCTTGTCAATTGATGTCTCTACATCAAACTGTCTTCCATATGTTTATTGTAATGCAAGAGTTTTCATGTTCAGGTAAGGAGATGCAACTGTAGATCTGAAGCAACGACTCTTTCCTTTCACAGTTAACATTACCCTCTTAGTCTGCTGTAAAAATATTTTAGTTATACTCTCATGGATGCTTAAAATGCTGCTTTAAATCAAGAAAGCACTGTTAAATGATGTAAAAATAATTTCACTTATTTTACATGTAATTTCAAATTAAATGGTATTGTTGATCATTTCACCCTGACTATATGATACCAAAAGTTAAATTAACATGTTTAATAAAGCTATCGCCTTGGCCATTTATACCAAGAAACACAGTATTGAAGAAAAACTTGAAGTAGGGATTTAATTGAATTTATTGCATAACTTTGCTAATTAATATGCTTATTAATAGGGAATGATTGCATTTGATCATGCATATTTTGTAAGTAATGCATCATTTGTCATCTGCACAGAAATGGGCCCTGTGGAGGTAAAATGGATTTTTAATTAAAACTTGGTCAAAAATCTCTTTGACCTATCGGGAGGATGAAACTTAGTATGCGTATCATTTGAAATGCAAACCAATCAGCAGTCTAATAGTCTGCGTCCTGCCAGATGAGCCTCCATGGCTACTGCACAGTGTAGTGATGAGAGATTACAACAAATCACAACATGGGTGGGCCTATATTTTTAGATGCTCCAATTATTAGCTCCACCATGATGGGTATCATAATGTCTCACTAATCTAACATGTAATATACATACGTACATTATATGTTAGCTGTGTAAGTCACTCTGGATAAGAACATCTGCTAAATGTGAAATGCAATGTAATGAAATGTAATATAAGGTGGGGCACATTAATGGGTTGAGGCTTGTCTTCTTGACTGAAAGCCTACCCAGGGCAATGCTATGGCTGTTATTAAGGTGTGACATTATGGGAGTCCCAAACACAGATGCCACTGTCACACTCTAGATTTTAACCATGCCACCAGAGGAAAATGACTGTTTTTTTCAGTGAGTGTAAAGGTTGACCATTCCTTCTGTATTCAAGCATGTGCATGTTTCACGCAAGAAAGATACTAAATAGAAACAGATTTAGTCTCAGGCAGGCATACTTGTATACGTAAATGCGCTTAGTTTCACCCTTCAGCAGTATTTGCGCTGTAATTACATACTAAAAACCCACAGAAGAAATCATCACTGTGACCTGCAATTAGTCGCTGTCTTCAGTACTTTTCGTGTTCATAAACAGTTTACATTTAAGTTCTTTAGCTCTCATGGATAGAAAACATTCTAGAGGACAGCAGTTCTTATTGCACTGATTAATAATTCATCTGTTAACAACCTAAAATACATAGTTTTTTTATTTTTAAAAATCTTGGGGATGATTAATAAGCAAGTTTCCTTGTGTCCTTGGAAAAAAATATATGAAACTTTTACAATGAGACAGCTATCCCCAACAGCACAGATTTCACCAATGAATGTCTGGCATGCTAATTTTGTACTTTTCCTGGTTGCTTGGAAAAGAGGGCTATATTTTGAGCCTGTTGTATCTGTTTTTCAATAAGTGTTTCTGCTAAAGAAAGTGAGGCCTGGATCTTGCTGAATTAAGTTGTAAACTTGCAAGCATTCCTGAGCATTCTGCAGTCTCTAGCTATCAATCGACTCTTTATGCCTCTCAGCAGAGGCCGGATGTTTGCAGTGGCCTGCAGCTGTTGTTTAGGGCCTACCAAGCAGTGGACAGACTGGCAGCACATTGAGAGAGAGATGCTTGGAGCCTGGGAAAGGTCTTGTCTCTGAATGCTCCCAGTGCTGTTTGTTAATTAGCTTACAATGTACGAGATTAGCAAGCTAGTATCACTGGAAACCCAGCCAAGGAGCTTTCCCACTACTTAAGGACATTGAAAAAAGAAAATCAGAAGGGAGGAAAAAGTAAAAGGACCTCCGATCTTTGTCATGCTATCTTTACATGTCAATATCTGTTTTAACAGTTACATTTTGGCAGGATGAAATATAAATTATTTTAACATAAAACATTTGTTTTCTCATTTGTTACATTTTTGCCAGGGATTATGTTGGGGTCTTCTGTGTGAAGCTTGTCATGGAAGTATTATTACTAAGCTTATAATTATTACATTGTTAAGCATTAACAATAGGTATAATGCAAACTAAGGAAACAATAATAATAATAATAATAATAATAATAATAATATTATTATTATTATTATTATATCACCAAAATCATTTACTTAAGCTCAGACAATGATTAACTGTGACATTTACAAGCAACACTCACATGTTAAATTCAAACCAATTATTTAGGACCAGAGATATGAGGCAGAATTTTGAAGTTCTACAGGGGGACGTTAGCTTTTGTTTGAAGCAGTGAAAAATACATTCAATGGTAGCTAGTTCTGACTGGGCTCCTGTGCTCTCTCCCTGCCATTGTGATCTACACAAGACATAAGTGGGTAATAAACACATTAAAATAGCAAGCTATGTTAGTGATAGCGACAGGGTGTGTCATAATTATTGTTTTTCAACAGTGAAATGGTTCCTAATTTGCAATGTTTCGGCGGACATGTTCAGAAAATCGTGCGATGCCACTGTGACTGACGTAATGTTAAGTGGTCTATCCCAAAGCAAACCAAGTTAGTTTTAATGGAAAGCTTGCAACAGTAACAGTGAGGCATCACTCTGTGATAACTGTGGCTGTTTCATCCTTGCCTACAGATACGCTGTCAGTTTTTTAATCGGTTCTTTCACGTTAGTTTTATACAAAGTAGTGGTCTTTTGCTCATAATTATGTCTACCTGTCTGGAATTGCCCTGTGTTTGCATGCATGTTTAAAAATCCACTTAATTTGTGATTATCCACTTTTTTTTTTGTTTGCCTTTTTTGCAGTTAAGAATGCATCTGTTAAATCTCAAATGGCATCCACCAGCTTCTCAATGCTGTCTTTTCCCCTGCTGACAGTTTATTATTCCCCTTCTGGAATAATCCCATGTCACAATTAGTCATTCAGTTGTATAGCTGGTCACTTGACAGTGGCGTTTGAGTGCCTACAGGGTCTCCTTGAGAATAACAAATTAAACACAAGTTCAAATCCGTGCAGGTCACATGATTGAGGCAAACTTCACATAACATTTCACAAAAAACTTTTGTGAAATGAAAGGAGAATAACTCTGGAAATAACTACATGGCTTGCAACTATGAGATAACAGTGTTGCTTGGAGAGTACAGATTTCGAAAAAAAAAAAAAAATTTAAAATGCGCACTCTGCACTGACAGAAGAAGAACCGAATAGGCTTGCAACCATTTCAGCTGTTCACAAATACACAACAATTTTTATCTGTCCAACCCAGAAAGTGTGGTTACATAATCAACATTTCTTAACTCTCATCCTACCGACTGGGATACCCGCAGACACCAGAGGTATACTTTTTGTCATATCTCACAGGTGCTTTAATCTACCATTCCAATGTTTCATGACTGTGTCAATCAATGTGTTACTAATTACTTCATATCATTTTTTTCTGTTTCTCTTTTAATTAGTGCTTTTTAAAAATACCAATGTATTGGGGTCCTGGGGGACCCCAGTCAAAAGCACCCAATTCCACCTATGCAGTTTTAATAGATGGAACTATTTATTGAGTTCATGTTTGACATGGCTCATAATTTAAAGTATCACACACCATCAGGGGAGGTAGGGGCACTCTGTCAGTCATTTTGAATGAGACAGACACAGAGTTCCTCACGTGCTCTGTCGACGACACTAAATACTGCTCTTCCTAAGGTAAGATGATGTTCAAAGTCAGAAATGCAATACATAATTTAATAATAAAATGTTTTATGACTATCAAATTAAATGTTTATGTTCTAGTATACAGGATAAGACTGTAAAATAGTGTGTCATGCATATGATTGACATGCAGTCAGAGCATGATCAGGACATGGTGTGAGTGTGGGAAAAAGCACAAATGTCATTTTACACAATATGCAAATTAACTGTAACTTTCCTAAAATAATTATAATCTGTTTTTTTTTTTCAGATGACATTAAATTCATAAATAATAATATTTTGAGAAGAAATAACATTTTACTATGACAATTCTTACAGTAGTCTATTCTTGGGGTCCCCAGGGACCCCAGTCAGTAGTCCATGTATGTTAAATATGTTGGTAGGATGAGGGTTAAAGACCAGCACTTTGCCTCTTCCACCAACAATCTCTTACAATTTCTTAACTGTTGCACTGTTTTAACATGGTCTGGGAAATCATTTGAAATGGGTCCAGCTATAATTTCAAAGATAAAAAAGGACATAATAATGTAAGAAAAAAATATTCCATGATGTAAAACAATGATGTGCTCTTTGGTGGAGTGGAACTCATAATGTCTTTAAAGACCAGAAAACCTTATGGGCAAAAGGAAATAACCAAGACCAAAGCATGGAAAGGGGAGAAAATATGTCTGAATAGGTCAATGCAGAGAAAATGTATAAACCAAAGGAGAACATTTTAAAGAAGAAACCAATACTTTTGTTTTTCATGTGTGACACAACTAAAATCACACTAGCCCAACATAGTAACTAGAGCACTGAAACCTTTGAAGCAGATTTCCAAAGGTCAGGAGGAAGTAACCAATCATGTTTGTCTAGGTTTGCTGACATTCTTTTCATTTCTTATCTGGAAAGCATGCTGGAGTTTAAGAGCAAGGACTGAAGACTGTGGGCTTCCAATTTCTCAGAATTGTCTGTAAACTGCATCCTGTGATTGCATTTGCCTCTGTCTTGTTTGTCACTCTTCCCTTCATAAATCAAAAACTATCAAAATAATCCTCTGTAATGGTAGGTGATATACCTTGCAAACAGAAATATCCAAACGGTTTGTGCATTTGATAACATAACATATACAGAGAGAGAATATGTTCTTAAGACCACCGACTTCAGTTGCATTTTTCATACTCCCCTTAGGTCTTTATCCATTGATTTAAACATGAGTAACAGTTAAAGGGCCACTTTGCTGGAGCAAATACAAATCCTCCCAATTTTCTGACTTCTTGTGGCCTTTTCTGAGGCCACTAAGCATTTTACTCATTGCGGTACAGTAACCCTATATCTCTTCTGCCCCTAGTGGTACGGGCGGTGACACCCACAGAATGGGGATAAAGCAAAAATCCACACTTCATTAAAAAATAAGGGAACAAGTGGCTCTGGTCAACAGAGCCACTTGTTCCCTTATCAGTTCTCAGAGCAATAAATGACAGTAAAACAGAAGGAGCTTCCCCATACCTCATCCTTTTACTATGCCCTAAACCACATCATATTTCTTATACTTTATACAGTTACTGTGCATTTTTGTTTATCGTTGCATGAAAAAATTGTATACCCTTTCAGCTTTCAGAACAGTGCCTCCTCAGACCACCTAATAGATAATATTTATTATGTAATGTACTTATAGTGTAGTCATTTTTGGTATATCCAAAACTTGCGTCTTTATGGTTCTTTCGTCCATGTATCAATCCAAATTGCCTCCATTCATATTCAAGCTAAAACTGTTAGCTAGGTCAGGAGCCATTTTCAACTCAATCTGACAAGTTGTCACATAGAACATGACTGGCATACCTCACCAATGCTCTCTTTACGTACAAGATTTCTTCTGGTCAACGGACGTTAGGTTGTCCTAAGAGCGATTGGTTTACTTTTAGGTCAATCAAGTTATAGGATGAAATAAACAAGACGGTAACCTTTCAAAAAAAAAAAAAAAAAAAAGCCCTCATTTGGTGTCAATGGCCCTCATTTAAGAAACGAACGTACGACAGAAAACTGGGCGTACAGTCATTTCCACGCAAAGCTCGGCATTTATCAATTTGGACGTGAGTGGAGGCTACGATAAAATCTCACGTCAAGTTTCAACTCGTGTACGCAGGTTTTCATGTCAGCGTGGACTTGCGGTGCGCAGCATAGTAAATGTGAGTCGGAGAATTGTTATTAGACCATATTCTGACTCATATTCATCACTTAAACATATGTAGCCTATGGCAAAATATTCTATTTTGTAAAGGCCGACATCGACTGTGTCATATCCCTAACATAAATAGTTATTTTAAGATTGTTTGCAATTAACGGGGTTAACAGTTTTTTTGGTGTAGGCTATGAGATTAATTTCTCTTTCATTCTGAGATAGCCTACTTGTTAGGCTACGCTACTGGTGACATAATTACAAGCAATTAGGTTAGATGCTTATTCAGTCACCTATTTAAACAAGAGCTTTGACAGTCATCAAATCTCGGCAATGACAGATCTGGCTCAGTTAGAAGACCTCTACGCACCCGTAAGATGAAAACGGAACGAATGAAACAAAAGCATGCTTATAACATCATTAAAACATCATTAAAATGAAGAAATAAATTAACCCTGCAACCGTGTAATTATTTAAATACTAGTAGCTTAGGCTATAAAATTTTTACCATTATCCGGCTCGGACACAGGTGGTGCATCTGTGCCTCCTCCGCCACCTGTTGTGCCCAAAATGGAAGCAGCCCCAATAAGCGCGGACACTCCCTCCTCAGTCTGCGTCAATGCAAGGCTGGAATCTAGCTGGCCTCCTCCAGTCAGCTGGGTGCTGCGCCAACCGGCTGCAACACGCTTCTTGGTGGCGAGTTTGAGGTCTGACCATTTTTTCGTCACCTAAATGTAAAGAATTACGATATAAGCTAATTACTATTATATATATAGGCAATACATATCACGGATGTATAAATTAAATATCCCAACCTCAGCTAGAGTTTGATTATCCACGGCAACGCTGTTGACCGCAGCAGTGATTTCCTTCCACACTGCATTTTTCTGACTTCCCACTTTTCAGGCTGCCAAATAGAACTAATTGGTTCAGATTCTATTTCTAGGTCGGAGAAATTTCTCTTCTTGGCCGTATTACGCTTCTCCATGTCGTAAACTCTAGGGGCGAGGCCTCTAAACCGAGAATATATAGGGGCATGATATTTAAATGACGATTGTTTTAAGCCGCCACATTTATCAACGTCCGATCATTCTTAGGCTGTGATTGGCGAGATACGAACGTTTCATGAATCACACGTGAACCCTGTCGTAAGATGATTTCTGCGCTCGGATCTGCGCTGGTTTCTACGTTAGATTGATAAATGAGGGCCAATGGGTCCAGCCATTTGTGAGTAATCTAAAGTCATATCTGCGTCCCCCTCCCTGTGCATAACTGTGTATACAGTAGGTTATGCTTACAAGCAGATAGTGTGCACAGACCCAAGCTAGCTCGTTCTCAAAACAACCTAGTATAGTGCTATAAAATTAATTTGTAATTACAGAAGCAATTCAAGAGCTTGAAAAAAGTAGATCTGAATTAGAGGCTTTATCTTCAGATATGGGAACTGGAGATTCCCTTAAAAATGGTGCTCTAGACAGTGGGATTAGTCATTATTTCATACCAGCAAAATCAGGCATACAATTAAAAGTACTGATATAAAAATTGGGCCATGTCACAATAAACAATATTGGGTAACTTAATTCAGCAAATTAAACATGCTGTACTTCAAAGAAGTGCTACCCAATGTTTCCTAAATTATTTCACGTAACTTGGGCCTGTTTTTTTTTTTCAACTTAACATCTGAAGAGAATGTGGTTATTCAAATTTTATATGTGAAATTAATTTAAAATAAATAGTTCATAAACTTACCTTATTGTTGATCGTAGTGTTTATTCATATATTGAGTGGAAGGTTAAGAGAAATTTCCTATTTGAGTAATTAATCCATGCGTTGCTTTGAGTTTATAAGGGAACATAAAGGTAATGTTACAGAGGGATTCATGCATTGGTAACAATGCACTGAAGAGGAACGTATTGGTATTGTAAAATAATTTGTGACCCTACCCATGATAATATGGTTTGTGGTAGTGCTACATAATTGGAGGCATCGCTGGTATAGTGTTGGATTTCCAGCTAGTTCCTCCTGAGCTTCAACCCACAGAGGGTGGTATGGTATGGCACATCATCATCATTTGTGAAACCACAACTAAGCTGAAGACCTCAGTGGCAAAGTGAATGAATTACTACAGGCAGAGGGAATGATGAGGGAGAGCCTTCACACTTTATTCCCCAGAGTGCAACCACCCATGAGCTCCACTGAGTCAATCCTCCATGCCATTGGTGATTTATTCGACAAAACAACAAAAC
This sequence comes from Anguilla anguilla, assembly GCF_013347855.1. NCBI lineage: Eukaryota > Metazoa > Chordata > Actinopteri > Anguilliformes > Anguillidae > Anguilla > Anguilla anguilla. The sequence continues at coordinate 47,373,187 of NC_049203.1, read as the reverse complement.
CACCATCAGAGAGGGTATCACCACATGCACAATTATACTGGAACACTGGCAACTTCAGGAAGTGAAGAGCAGTTTGACCATTGGCTGGAACAAGCTATGATTATGCTGTTAAGAGAGTGACTATTCTGACACAGAAAGGAAAAGACTGCTGGAAGGTCTTAAAGGGCCAATGTTGGAGGTAGTGGAAGCTGTAAGAGGTACTGACTCTGAGATTAGCCCTGAACAGTGTTTAGCTCTTGGAAGTGATTCTGAAACAGTAGAATCTAGGGAGTATCTGTATTTTGCTTTTTGCCTGATGCAAGAGCAGACAGGAAAGGAGTTAGCAGATTTTCCTGGAGCAGAGTCTAGCTAGATCAGTCCAAATAAATGGCCTTCCTGCTATCAGTATGGATAGAACATACTGGTAGCAGAGGCCTTCCTGCTTTAAGGTCTTTAACAAAATGCCTTTGCCTTATAAAGTCTGGCTATAGCACACTCCAAAAATAAATAAATAAATACATAAATAAACATATCTAGGCGGTAATACTGCCAAATAGATGGTAGCTGAACATCTGACCCAAACCAAAATTGACTTTTTAGTGGCCGTTAATGCTGCCATATCATTTTCTGATTTAAGTTAATGATCTTATTTGAGTTATCTCCTAATACAAGTAAATCTGGACATAAATGGGCATTAATCTGTGGAAAACCACACAGTGTTTCCACTACATGGGTCCAGAAAGCTGCAGTGTGTGGGCATTGCCAAAACATATGAACATAATCCCCAACAGAGCCTGTACTGCATTTGTTACCATTTTCATCTCTACAGTTTCATCAGATATTCATGACATGGTGAAAGTAAACCATGTGAGTCAACTTAAAAAGTATTCACTTATGAGACAAGTTCTTAGATGAAGTTAAAATATCCCAAATGACATCCCAATCTAGGTCAACACCAAGTGCACCAAGCTCCCTGTTCTAAACTGAGAGTGAGCCTACAGTTGGAGCTTTAAATGTGATAAATAAACCATACAAGAGACCAGACCTTGGGGTGAGTTAAAATTCTGCATATGTTCAAGCATGGGATGAATTTCTAACCCCCCTCCCAAGAAGTATACATATTATCGTCAGACCAAGGGAGAAAAACAAATGGTCCACTATAGGAACCAATTCTTGCTCTGTGGAACACCAAGATATTACACAGGAAGGATAAAATGATGGATTTAAAGTCCTTAGTTGGAAGGCCCAAAATAAAACTTAAAATTAGGAAGAGCAAGGCCACCAGATGATTTTATTTGTTGCAGGTGCTAGGTGCTAGATTTGGACCTTTTTGTATTCCATATGAAAAGTATGCAAATCTCGTCAATATCTTTAAAGAAATTCGATGGTGGAGAGAAAGGGAGCATTGAGAATAAAAAATGACCTGAGGAAAAATATTAATTTGCAATACTGAAATCCTGCCGCAGAATGAAATCTTTAACAAAGACCATCTGTCCTTCTTGATTTTGTCTAGAATGTGGGTAAAATTGCATGCACAAATGAGTCTAAGATTAGAATGGATACTTACCCCCAAGTGAGTGAAGCCAGAAGTCTGTATCTGTATTGGCACAGAGCTTGGAAAGTAGAGTGTACTAGGATGAGCGCTGAGAGGTATCAGGAGACTTCACCCAGTTTTTCTTTATAGGCCGAGAAAAAAACAAATCTAAGTGTTGAATTGAGTCATCAGTATACAATGAGATATAATGTACGAACGTTTTTATGCGCATAGGTGAAATCAATAAGCTTTGTCTGACTACTTGAGCTAAAAGCTCTAGCGATAGCATGACCAAAATAAGGGAAAGGGAACAGCCCTGTTTTATACCTCTCTCAAGGGAGAACTGTGAGCATGTCACTTGTCACAAACATATATGTTAGCTTTAAGCTAATGAAATGATGTTCATGCACAACCACAATTGAGCCAACAGTTCAATAATCTATAATCAGCTTACTAATTGAATGTCTGGCATTAAATTCCACAAAACTTGCCAACAACATAAAACATAAACTGTAGGCTACGGACTGTAGTTAAGCTATCAGGAAAAACAAACCTTTACTTGGCATAAAAATGCAAAGATGCTGGTGCCAGTCTGGACATTAGAAAAATCTAAATGCTATCGATATGAAATACACTCATACAGCAAATAAACTGTCCAATACACATTGAGTTATAATCTCAAGTTTATGTAAATGAACATAAGGTTAAATTAAGTTAATATTAGTCAGACGATGTACAGTTAACATTTATTTATGGTAGCTTGTGAAGTCTGCTAGCAGTGCAGTATAGCTAGCTAGCAAAAGAGATAGAGTAGTGCTAGTGGAAGAGAGATAGATCACTTTCTAGATAGCAATATTGGATAGAGAAACGTTGATTGCTAGTGGACATAAGAAGACTGATTGAAGAGAGTAATTCTTAGTATAGCGATTAGTACAGCTGGAGACAGAAGGGATGTGATTAACTAGTTAGACCATCATTATTCAAAAAATTAATTGACTTCATATTTCCACAGATAACATGGGCCTCTTTTTGCTTTTTGGGCTTTCAACATTGACAAGGGTTAGGCTGGTGTAAGGGTAAGGGGGGGGGGGTGTTTTGCAACCAGGTGTTGCAGTTCACTCTTTTGAATTTTTAAATAACATTTTTAAAATAAAATAAATGGTGGATAAATGATAATAAACAAGCATGGATCATGGAGCAGTGGATCAACAAACAAGAATGGTAACCTGACCCCCATTAAGATGAAGAGCTGCAGATTAAATGAAATATGAAATTGAGAACAGCATGCATACTAGGAGGACAATGACCATTTTAAAGGCAAATTCTTCAAGGATATATTCCACAAACAAAACTACTGATGGGGTATTAAATTCATACCAGCAATATAGTGTACTGTGTATTTCTGTGATTTATGATGTCCTTGAATTATGTATTTTGCTGCATGAATGAAGAACAATTTTCAGGAATTAAAAATATTGTGAAGTATATGAGTTTATGTGTAATATTGTCTAAAGGTACATTGTTAATTCCCACAAATTCTAAATGCACATTTGCCTCCACAAAACATGCTACACAGACAGTGACAAAATGTTTATTTCTTGAGAATGTATTTCAAATCCTGTATTTAATATCCTGAATGCGTACTGGCCAAAAATTAAACCTAGGTATTTAGCCTTTCTGTAATCTTATCCTTACCTTTAATTTTTATCAAATTTACCAATCCTTCCGATTATGTGGGGCAATTGGCACCATCTTGTGGTATGAAGTATAAATTTTCTTCATAATGTATTCCCAAATAAAATTAGAACTACATGGTATAAGTACCACATATAGGATGGGATAAATGAAAAGACAATAAAAAGGCTTTTTGCTTTCTTGAATTGGTCAGATGCAGAAGATTATACCCAGAGATAGTAGCTTCCGTAACAGTCGGTAACATTTTAACAAGTAGGCAGTTCCCTTTTTTCTTGAAGGTTATTTTAAAATCTTTTCTTTTCATAGATTGGTTTCAAAAATCTGTCTTAGTCTCGTGTCTTTGACTATTACTGACCAGTTCCATTTCAGACTGGTTGGATACGACTGAATACATTTTTGTTTAAATAAACTGGAATGAGAAAAGCATGCAATGGTGGTCTTATCTCTTTAGTTGTATTCTCTCACCAAATCAATTCCTTTTATCTTCTTCCCACTGTTGCCTCAATTGTTCAGATGCCACTTCCCTCTCTCCAGAATTCATGACCAGTCTGGTAACTGCCCTTCCCCCATTAAACACCACCAATAAGAAGTTCTGCTGTTCTGTATAAATAATGCAGGTTTACTCAGTGTGGAAGTGACTGCTGAACAAAGACCCTGTATGATGGACAGATCATTTAAGCAAAAGCATACAGGAAGTCTACCTCCCAAAGCAACAATGTAGGCCACTTAGTGTGTGTCAGTGTAGGCCACATTATGTTTATTTTCCTTTTTAAAGCAAAGTGCATTTCACAAGGGGACAAAATAACTTGGAAACTATTTTAATTCCATTATAGAAGATAAAAAAAGATCTATGCACCTATGGATGTTAAAATAGAAGTGGAGGAAGGAATTTACCAAGGGAGTCTTTCTATAGTGTTGAATGCTGCTTGGTGTAGCCAGGGTTTCCGACCCAGGACACTACGACCCCCAGCTGAGAGGCCCCATTGTCCCGGGCCCCCTTTTCATGGCACAGGCGAAAAGGTAACTGACAGCACAATTGTTTGGCAGGGACTCCCACTGCTTTAAACGCTCGGATGCCCCGGTCACACGTTGTCAATAAAAGCCGTGAGAGGTAACGACTGAAGAAGGGACTTTCAGGAAACTCTCGTCTTAAACCTTTCAAAAAATGGAAAGGCCCCACTGACTTTTCCAGTGTTTCCCCACTCCACCACAGGACCCCACCAGCCTGAAATAACCCCTGAGCCATATTTCAAATCCTGCTTCCTGAACCAACCAATGGAACAAGGAAGTTTTTTTTTATGCACCCATCACATTTGTAAAGAATGCAAGGGATGCACAGGGAACAGCTCATGCAGAGGTCTTGATGCTGATGCATTTTCTGAATTTCGTCCCTGCAATGTTGTCCAGAATTTTTTTTTTTTTTTTACTGAAAGACAAATGCCCCTATTTCAATAAATTTACCATCAATGGAGTTTTTGATGAACCACAACCCTGTCAATCTAGATCAAAATTCAAGCTTCAGCCACACATGAAATGATAAAAATGACAAGTTAGTTATCAAGCTAGCTAGTTACTTATGATAGAAGTACATCCCTTTTATCTACTCTGTACTTCCTCTTTTATCGTCTTCACCATGAAAAAATGTGGAAAAATATTATTAACTGGCGCATTGAATTGTAAACAAGACCAGGTTAAAACCTAGTATATGGCTGTACCTAACAGTGTTTCCTCTAAGATTTTGGTGTGCGCGTGCCGCCGGCTTCGGAGTGAATATCAATAGGTCATTTAAAAATATGAAAAAAATGACACTTGACTGCAAAACATATTTATTGACATCGATTTATTCATACATAATGCTTCTTTGACCCACTACTTACAGAGGGCACTGTATATTAGCATCAGTGGCAAAGTTTGCAGCCTGGCTGAAAACCATGGGTGGAACGTTGTCTTTTCTACCCATTTAGGGTCCCAGCCTGATAGCCTGTGCTTAGTCTTCGTTTTCTCTCCTCTATCCTGTCCTCCTCCACTCTCCTCACCACTCATCTCTTTCTGCCCTCTCTCCTGCTTCACTCTGCTCTCCTGCTCCACTCGCCTCCACTACTCCTGCCTGTGTACTTGTCTAATAAGGTTACATTTGAGAATGAGTAACGTTAGATAATTCTCTCACATCACAAATATTTGATCACGCAACCAGGAAGAACATTAAAATATTGTAGTAGCCACCACTAACGTTACATATTTTAGAACTAGAAGGAATTTCTTTCCCTTCAAAACTTCGGGGCTTAGCTAAGAACCTTGAGCCCCTCTCTAGCGAAAGTAACGTTAGTGCGAGAGCCCATTATCGCCCACCCTAGGGGCAGGTGTATCGACCACCTGAACCGCTGGTGTATTTACTTCGTAATTTATTAGAGAGAACTAGACATTGTCACCTATTAAAATGTAAGTCCTGTGAAAATACACATAATAAACTTTCTAAATGTGATAAACCAACTTCATACATATACATTTAGTTATATTAATACAGCCTTATTTACTATATCAACTTTAAGACAAGGAACACGCTCGGAATTATCTCATCGCGACACATTAAACCCAATGGCGCAGACAATGCTTCATAATTTCAAACTGCTTTCCTAATGGCTATTTTGTGTCCTGCGACTTGGGTTACAACTGTGAATATGTAACGATTCCTGGACGTGCTGATAGCAACCACCCTTTCTCATATTAACCTCAAATACGCAAGACAGACAGGACACTTATACAGTATGCTAGCAAATTTATGTCAAGTTCCATTCATTTATATGGGGTGGTCGATACAGGTCCCCTTAGCAACCAAAAGCTAGCGCTGGGCCACTTCTGACTTATTTGCTGGCACCTTAAAAAAATTGGGAACGTACTGAAAAAAAAAAACACTGGAGGATAACAAGGACATTTTTTCCTACATAACTAGGTACAGGTTGTTAGTGATATTTTGCCTATTTCATATATAGTTGCACAACTGTTTACGTTACCTAGCTAACATTAGCTGGAACATTATTTCACAATATATTATTAATATTAATAAGAAATAGTTGGCCATGAACATCAATAAAGAATACATTGTGAATGTTTTTTTAAACTGTAAAATCTATCTAACTTAATGTTAGCTAGTTAAATCTACCTTTTTTCTTGTTCTCCGGTAACGTAATCCAATCCGCTGCCCTGTTTGTAACTCTACCTGAGGAGAAAATGTTGTACTCACGCTGTTGTTTATTTGGTTGTCATGACATACGTGATCCGGCCGACCAATGGTGTAACTTCATCACTCAGTCACTCAGTCTCTCAGTCACTCAGTCACAGACATTCGCGTTTGTAGGGCTGGCCCCGCTGTTGCGGTCCAGCCAAAAAAACTCTGTTGTAACCTCAGAGGTGCTAATGGGAATAAAACTGACCCTGTCAAAATCTTCCATAATTATACCTCAGTAAATGGCTGAAAATATATGAGGAGCCTCTTAAAAACTCTTCTAGTTGACCCTGTGTCTATAGCTGTCCAGTTTACTCTTCTGACACTCTCAATGGCAGAGTATTATTTTTTATGTTGACATTTCAAATTTGAGAAAATCTGAACAGAATGAAGGGCTTGGCCCTCTGGCAAAATTTTGATTTACTGATTTATCTTAATTAATTTCATGTCAAAAAGCAATTTTTTCACTGAGAAAAAAGACAAGAATACATTTTACTGTCAAGGTCTCAAGAGAAAATTTTGAAAGTTCTCTGATTAAAAGTAAAACAATTTCAGATAAAGTTAACGATTAACAGACAACTTCAATCACTTCTCAAAATCATTTAATGACAAGAGAAATCAAAACCACGACTCTGATAATCTTGCCTATTTCCTTTGAAACCTACCCCTTGAATTTTTCAAAAACTCATAACATTTAAGGAGAAATTCCCCATGATTAGCATCCCGGAAAACAAATGTGCCTTTTTGTCCCCAAGAATGGTACTAATCAAGAAAATACAGGACAATACATGTATGTGAAAAACAATAGAAATAAAATACCCTGGTCACCTTATAAAGTACTGGCAGTGCCTGATGACTTCAGATAGGTGCCTGAAAATAATATATGATGAAGCTGGAGAGGTGGAGTGGAGGTGGTGGTAATGTTATTCTTTTTATAATGTACAAAGTATGGTCATCTAGTTAAATGTTAATAACATTTGTGGTGGATAGTAAATATATAGCAACCAAAATCTGTGAATGCTGGCAACCGTAATTACTAGCTTCATTTGGTGCTTACTGCAGGATGAACATGATACATATAGCAGGCATCGTCCATTAATTATGGTCCTGCTCCATTTTAGCCTTTGCCCACAGTTGAGCTGCAGTCACTAGACTGTTCACTGGATATTATGGCTTGCACTAGTATTCAAACTTGGGTCTGGGGACCCCCTGTATGTGCTGGTTTTTGTTTCAATCACAATTGCAATCCCATAATTTTAACAAGCTATTCATTTTTCTTAATTAGGTACTTTTCATGTTCAGAGGGATTATTTGACCTGTTAATATACATTATGTCAGGAATAGCTATGCTTGCCACGAAAAATAAAAGTCCAATGTGATGTAATGCATTTAGTCCCTGAGTGATGGTCTGTCTTGTCCTTTGTTTAAATCTGCTGTGGGTTTTTCCTTGGAACTAGTTATGACAGAAGAATTTGAAGGCATGTTGCCGTTATAGGAATTATTGATCATAATTCTATCCATATATGAATGCATACATTGATGCAAGATTGTATCCACTGTGTTGCAGATGAAAACTAGAAAAAAATCATATTGTTTGACAATATAACAATGGATTTTCTGGATTGTGCAGAACATACATTTACTTTAGTCTCAAAGCATATTGTTTACATAATTACAATTTTCCACATTTGTGGGTTTGACATATCACAATGACCCTGAGCACCAAACCACCGATTGAACAAATTATTGATTCTCTCATTACTTTGATTGATGCATAGCAAGTGTCCCATCTTATTGGTCCACAAATATGCTATAGATTTTGCTGTTCCAAGGAACAACATCGGCCAACCTTTCCTTTACAGCCTGCTATTTGACTCTTTGCTCATTGTAATTCCAAATTGTACAATTAATCAAAATTAAGTGCGATCATTCTGGCGCATGCCATCTAAGCAGTTATTTTACAGGTGCTGTAAAGTTGCAATGAAAATCGTCGAACTGACAAGTGAATACTCTTACTTAATTATTATTATTATTGTGCATTGTTTCCAGTTCACAATATTTGTAATTGCCATGAAAAACCTAATTACAAAAATTATTTCTGGATGATCAGATACACTATTTTTGGCTGGACCACAACAGTGGGGCCAGCCCTACAAAAGCAAATGTCTGTGACTGAGTGACTGAGTGAGTGATGAAGTTACACCATTGGTCGGCCGGATCACGTGGCCAGATCACGTGTGTTAGGTCCAGCCATATACTAGGTTTTGACCTGGTCTTGTTTTGTTTAGGAAACACTCCATATATAGTCATCATTACTTTTGCATCAAATTAATTGGTTTATAAAAATAAAGTTAATAACATAATTCTTCTTAAACATTAATTTACAAAGACTATATTGAAATGATGAATCACCTTTCATTTAATAAAAACGTAATCACCACAGGGTTTCCCAATCGCATTGACAACATAGAACCAGGGTTAACCAAAGGTAACCAGAGGTAAGCGGCAGTGTGAAAAACTATCAATCACTAACAAGGGGTTCAATTGTGTTTGTAAGGCACCACCTGGGTTAGGAAGATATGAAACAGTGTCATGACTATCAACCACCATCATGTGTGGAGTGGAGTACTATGTGATGTTCTCACATGTTAAGGGGTGCACTCAATGTAAAAGATTGTTATAACACTGCCTAATTACTGTTACAAGTTATATGGAATCATTCATGTTGCTCAAAATGTGATTTTCAATATTTCTGACCACCTCACCTCTTCGCTTGACATTTTGCTTGTATTGCTCGAGGGTGTGTCCTCAATGATGGTGTGGGTGGGGTTGAGGACAGAGGGGGAGACAAACACAGTCTAGAAGAGCTGCAAAGAACCTGCATAGTATACCTTTAAAAATAAATTGATTGTGCTCGTATTTCAGCCCTTTGGATTAAAGCAGAGGAACAACGATTTCAATAACTCAGAAACATAAAGATATCTTGACATTTTTGTGTAAAGGGCTATTGAAATCATTTGTTTCTGACAAGTTTTGTCCTCCACTTTATTTTACTCTTTTTTTTGTATCAGATCTGTGACCATACAATTCACTTACAGAACAACAACGTTTAGCTAGTAAGCTTTTAAAGTTGGAAGTAGATAATAAGCCACAGATTGTGCAGTATACGTCAGATACAGTACAGCTGGCAGCATAGCCATTGGTTTTGGTCACACTCCTGCATATGCATATTCAAAAAATGTCTGAACGAGCCTGAGAAATATGATTAAATTGTGATTCAGTATAATACTTTTAATCAGTATGCAAGCTTTTTCTTGTTTTAATGCACAGTTGATGGAGACAGCTGTCACATACACTTTTTTTTATTACAAAATAAAAATCCAAGCAGCAAATGTTGTCGTTTCTCTGCCACCGTAGCCTAATCACATATGCAGCCCAATCATTCATCTTGTACCAAATTTGTCTGCAGTGCATGCGAAAACATCCTTAAAAAAATTGTTTCGACATACTGCTGAGAACTCACAATGATGTGAATGACAATCATAGTATTCTTTTTGTAGCATCCGGTATCGCCCTTTGTACTTTGTTCTTCAAGGTTTGATTTTTTTTTTTCTCTCGCTGTGTTATCATCTAACAGCACAATCAAGTATACGTTTCACTTTTCGGCCAACTGTTTGTCAAATCTTCACAGAATTTTAGAATGACCCCGCAGTTCAGAGCAGTTGCTGGCACAGAACAGTGTGAATGCAAAGTCCTGTGGAGCCAATGAGCTGGGACCGGATACGATATATCCTCTGGGACAACAACTTCTCTGTTCCCCCTCACTTCCACATGACGCCATTTACTGCATAAACCCGACCTCCTCCGGAAAGAAGAAAAAAATAAGACGAGAAAAAACTTGAAAGCACCTCAGTGTGCAAAGCAGCCAAACATTCAATAACCACAACGTCGGTTCTTGAGAACAATCCATCACGCATGCCACTGTGCGCGTTTCAATATCGATGAGCGATTTTGTAGATTTAGCTACATTTCACATCGAGTTTGCTAACGCCTCGCTTGCGGAATATATTTAGCTAACATTCGCTAGGTACTTTTATAGCAGAAAGTAGATAACGAGCTAGCTAACTAGCTAGCTAATGGCTTTATTCTCTGCTGCTGTGTACGTCCACGTGTTCACTTGAAAGGAATACGTTTGAAAATATTTTTCATGCAAAAAGTGGATCGGCACTAATTACTGGAAGAAAATTATTCAGCTGCATTTTGCGGAGGAGCTGCCAGTTTCTTCATTAAGTTGTTTTTAAGGCAAAGATCCCGTTTTTGGAGTTACCTTGTTAGCAACTTCTACTCAAAACAAAAAGGAGGGTGGCAGCAGTGTGAGCACGGTAAGTGTTTAAAAAGTAAACTGTGTAACTACAGTAAAGCATCAGCCTTTTGCAGGATGACTTTGGGAAACCTTTAGTGGCCAACCGAACTAGCTAGCATGTAATACTATCAGCTAGCTTTGTGAATTCTGCCCGTGTGTTCGAAGCGTTCGGATTCGGCAGCAGTGACTAGGCGATCTCTGTGTGTAACTAACATGGGCTCACTGCGCGCCATTTGAGCTATTCTGTAACGTTAGCTTTACAGATGACTTAAGTGCTGACGTTACGGTGTTGTGCATTTAGTATGCAGTTTGTTATAACTGTATAATGTTCGATTATGCGTGCTGTGGTGTTTTAGCTATCTTATATATGTTCATTTAAATATTAATACTTAGTGAGCTATTACCGACATTTTGGTTGGCAAGATACAATAACTTTATTTCGCTAATGTTCGATAAACATGAAAACATTGGAACTAGCTAGCTATCCAACAAAATAATTATATCTATTTAATGTTGACTTTTTAAAGTCTCGTTTAACTGGGTCTAGGGTGTAGCTATCTAGTTATGTAATATTCGCTAGATGTAGTGTAAACATTAGTGTAAATAAGTCAATGGCTAGCAATTGTTAATTCAACTGAACCAGTACATTACACGCGCTTGTTAAAGTCATTTTTGCCATTGTCGAATGCATTGCTTAGCTAGCTAGATAATATAATTAGCCAAGGTAGCTAACGGTGATGATGGTACAATTTCCATTTTCCGGTTAAGGTTATTTTAAGATGCAGTGCACGCTGTTTGCGGTTTTGTTGACACAAATTGGTTTCGGAAACTTTTTACTTGTTATCAGGGCTAGCTATTTGTCTGTCAAAAGCCCCACCCCAATGACAACCTTAACTTACTTCGAATAGTCACACAACCATAACGCGCACACAATGACCTTTGCTTCGCCTCTTTACATTTTATGAATTTACATAGTTTTGTTTCATCACATTAACAGTTTAGTCTAACTGTATCGTTTGTGTGAATGTGAATGCTAAACGGTGTCACTTGAATCTTGCATCCTTTTCTGTTGCGATTTATAACTTCACTTTTTCGTGGTGGCCAGATAACCGACCACACAGGGGGTTTGCTTTCTGTTGTCAGAAATTTGCACAAACCTACATGCAACTCATGAGAAACTTTTGTGAAACTTACTGAGTAGACTCATACTATTTAAACATATTTAATAACTTTGGTTCTCTCAGTTTCAAATAACAGCTTACTTGATTTGATTCTGTAGAAAATGATCGAGGATTGACTAGGATATTGCATGAAATTAAGGTTTTCTCATCAAAATCTTTCAAAATAAATAATGGATCCTGTTTCTGAGTATATGCAATTGTGTTTTCACTTTTGAGATTGTAATTAAGCCATACTTTGTACTCCCCTTGCTTAATAGCTTCACAGGTCCTTTTAAATGCACAGGTCTATTGTAAGCCATTTGTTATGTAAAATCTATCTTTAGCATTATAATACATGTTTTAGTGTCCCCTCTAGCAATATACTATCAAGTGTGTCGATTTATAGCCAGAAACACTCAGTTTGCATAGGCCTAATTGTGTAGCCCACATGTCAGATTGCTGCATTCATATTTTGGATGTCACAGCTGTAATTTATTACATATTGTTTTTATATGTTCAGTTATGCAAAGTTCAGTTTACATTCAGGTCACTTTGATCTTTTATTGGGTTTCCTCAAATGTTGATACCAACTGAATTTTATCAGTTAGGCTTATTGAATATATTGGCTGTGAGTCCTTCTGCAAAATGATAATATGTGAAATTCTTTAGAACTACCCCATCGCTTACTTGTTTATACAACTATGGGTGTGTTCTTATGAGGTGAAAACATGAAGTCCATAGTGCTGGGCCACAGTTAAGAGACAAAATCTGCAAGTACAACACAGCCCTTCATTCGTTTTTAGATTATACTGGTAAAACTTGTTCATGTTTGACAAAACGAGGGGGGAAATACAGCACCTTCATGATCTTGCTATCTATTGTTGTCTTAAAGTGAGCTATGGACCCATTCATAATGGCAACATCCTGTTTTCTCATTTAGGAGTGTACAGCAGAGTAGCTGACAAGGATTTGAAGGAGTTTTCTTGCATTCTCATTATACCAATTGGATGCAAATGTGCAAATAAGTGGTGGCAGATTTGGCTCTATCAATTACGTCAATCTTAATATGTGAGATTATTATTTCGGCCCAAGCTTATACTTGACTTGCTGGTTTCATCTCTTACAGGACTTCAGATGTGTTCAATGCCTGCAGGAGAGATCCCTCTTCAGATTAAACATGGAGACAAGAACTCAGAATGGCAATGGGTCTCCTGGCTTGCTGCACGCTCTCCATGACAGCGGGAGGCAGCATGTTGGGGATTCCGATCCCAGGGAGGCCTTGAGCCAGCAGGTCCAGGTGCTCTCGCTGGATCAGATTCGGATAATCAGGAGTACCAATCAGTACACAGAAGGACCTATGGTGGCGCACAGACCGGGGAGTAAACAGGTCGGCACTTTGTCGACCTCCCAGCAGAAAATGGAGCCAGCTGAGGACCTGTTGATCGAGCAGGAGCAGCAGAGGTCCGTTCCGAGAGGGCACAGCCACCAGCACCACCAGCACGTGCACACTTCTCCCACCGCTTTCACCAGGTCGGTGAGTACAGCGAGCGCCGGCTCCCGGAGTAGCACGCGGATGAGCACCAGCAGCACGTCTTCCGAGCACAGGCTCCTGGAGAGCTCCCACTCTGAGCGGATTATCAGGACGCAGCCCAAGCTCTCGGAAGTCGCGGTGGAGAAGCTGAAGGCCTCCGTGGAGGAGGAGTCGGGAAAGCACGCATACCGCTGCGAGGAGTGCGGGAAGTGCAAGTGCGAGGAGTGCACGTGCCCTCGGACCCTGCCCTCGTGCTGGTTCTGTGCCCGGCGCTGCGTCTGCTCGGCGCAGAACGTCCTGGACTACAGCACGTGCGTCTGCTGCGTCAAGTGCCTTTTCTACCACTGCTCGAGCGACGACGAGGACGTCTGCACGGACAAGCCCTGCTCCTGCAGCCAGTCCCACTGCTGCGTGCGCTGGTCTGCCATGGGCGTCCTGTCCATCTTTATGCCTTGCTTGCTGTGTTACCTTCCAGCAAAGGGGTGCCTCAGCCTGACCCAGTGCTGCTACGACCGTGCCAGGCGACCAGGCTGTAGGTGCAAAAACACCAACATTGTCCACTGCAAAAATGCTGAAAAGCTAACGTAAGGCGAGCACCTTAAATCCGAATAGGATTTCATCATCATCAACGGCAACGGTTATTAACTTTAGTTCTGGCACTGTAGTACAAGGTGGGATGGGAGTGTACATAGCTGTTTGTTTGGAGTGGTTCACGTTGTTTTTTTTTTTTTTTCCAGCTACAATTTTTTAACAAGGGAGGTTTGTGGAGAAGTCATTTTCTGACACAGATTCAGAATGTTAATCGTACAGACTATTAATACAACTGATAAGCTACAGCTACAAACTTTCCTTACCAACTGTTTGTGAGTAGTATTTCCAGAATATGTAAATTAGCTGACTTTTTTTGCCAGAGAAGTTTTATTTTTGTATATATACATTACAACTGTGAAACATTGTGCCAACCCAGAGGCAACTTGATTGAAAAAGTGTGTGTGTGTGTGTGTGTGTGTGTATATGTATGCATTTATGTACACACATACTAATGTTGTACATTCATTTGAATGTATATCAGTCAGGTAGACTACCTTGCATGAAACTTATCCCCTCAAATATACATGCAAATTGTACAGTGAGCCTAAGAAAGTCTATTTTCTAAATTTTCAGCATATTGTCTAGTGTAAAGTATATTTATTTGAAGTTTTATTATTTTATAAAAAAAAAAATATTTATTTTGAGAGACATCTAAAACTTTGCCCTGTTTTAAAGTATACTTTTGTGGTTGCTGAAAATGAGGGTGACAAGGGTGTCAGGCCTGATGCATATGTTCACTATAAAATAGAAAATATATTAATGTTTGAAAGTAGACTGTGTATTTTGTCTCAATTCCTGTGTGCAACATTTTGAATGTCCTTGTGATTATGCTTCGGTGCTTGACAATGACCTGTGTGAGAGAAGTTGATCTTAATCAGTACTGAGAGATAAGTGAATAATTTTTCCAGGCTTGAAAGGTTAGAATCAGGTAACACCAGTACGCATTACTTCAGGAGAAAAGTTACAAAATGACTTTGGGAAGTAAAAAGGAAGTAACACATCTTTATAGAGAGAGGGAGAGAAATAAGACTTGGCTAACTACCTTTCTAACTAGTTTCAATTGCTGAAATCCTCATGTTGTTTCCAAGTGTGCATCTGGAAGTTATAAAGAAGCCAAATCATTTTGCAGGCATTCTTTAGTCGGACTAGCTGTAGGGCAACATACACAGTCCCCGCTTTGTTGCTTGTTCTGGTTTTAGTTTCTCCACCAGATGTTTAGTGTGCACAAAGCCATACGGAATACGACCTGGAGCCCATGGGAGAAAACATTGCATCAGTCAAATAAGCTTAAATGATTACAAATACAGTTTGGACAACTATAAAAGGTATTCTTCACAGTATACTTTTAGATATTGTTTGTAGTGATGATTTACTAAACCTATGAATGGATATATGTTTTTCAGTACTAAACTGAAAGTGCACATTAACTGGATAGATTGGATATTTTGTAATTACCATGAAAGAAAATGACAATCTGTATTGTGTAATCAAGAAAATATGTTTAGAACATTGGAAAGTAGTCAAGTCTTTAAAAATTCAGAATGGCTAAAGAGGGGAAAACTGAATAAGACAATTATCCTGCTTACCTGGTCCTCCAATAACTTCTAACTAAATTTGAGTTGGGCAAGTTCTCAAAATAGATTGCACAAATGAAAAAAAAGAAAAAGTTGCATACCTTTGATTTTCTTTCCTTTCATACCTCCAAGGGGAACATTTGCTGTGGTTCAAGCATTTAAGTGAGTGAATTGCTTGCTGTCATCAGGTGAAGCATTAATCATTGCTGTAGGCTGTACTTTTTTGTGTGGTTTCCCTCAGTTACTCATGTTGTGGAAACTTTCCATGGGAAATGTTGCTTAAAAATGCAAACACAATTCTTCTTTGGTAAAAGAAATACACAAGTCCTTTTTGCATAACTGAACTTATAAACATTACACAACTTACAAATTGCACACACATGTAGTTTCTTAAAAGCAATGATTTCAATCAGTTCTATGTCTGATGCAATGAGAAGGTTGACCAAAGGACAGAAGACAAATACAAGGATACAATTGACAAGAGGAGCCCAAGTCTCTGAAATTGATAAGTTATATTTGTTAAAAAAGCACATTTATTTGGGTAAATAAACCACTATATCAATGTGTATGATAACTGTGTGTGTGCGCGCACATTTAAAATTGGGCCAGTTTTCATGAGGATACATAATTTGCCTTCATCTAAATACCCTGTCTAAAAGAAGCTATACATTCTTATCTGTTCATGCAACTCTAGCAGTGTAATCACCTGTTTTTGCTTAAAAACATAATTTTTCTGACTAAATGAATGGCAAGGGTGTACACACATGGGCATTAAACAAGTCTACATGAATGGTGCACTTTTCCGCACATCAGAAATGGCAGACCTTTTCCCTTGTTCAGTTTTGGGAGTTTGGACATTGCATGCCAATGATTGAACTTAATGTAATTCAGTTACACTAGGAGTCACGTGAATAAGTTGTGTTTTACTTTGAATAATCAGGCCTTATTACCCACGAGTCATACTTTGTTGATACTAATACAAATGGATATACTCAATATATGTGCCTCTTCCACTGGCCTCACTTATTTCTAAATCCATTTTCATGTTATTTTCCGTAATATTACACTATGCTGCAATGTTTTAAAATGCACATTTAGAACAACTGACTTAATTGCAGCTTACATCTCATAGGGTCCCTTTTTTTGCCTTTTTATTTGTGGAAACAAGAGCCTACAAATGTTAATCATTAAAGGCATTATTTTTTTCCTTCAGTTATAAAACTTCCTTTCCCTTATTGTTTTTAATGGTGAGTGCTAGAAGAGGTGGGGGTTGGTGGCACACATGCCTGCGAAGGCAAAGGGTTAAAGACGTCACTTTAAATGACAAAAGGCTAACAGTTTACCCCACATTCAGGTCCTTACGTATTCATCCCGTTTTCTATGGACTTGGCTGTTTCAGCTTTCTAAGCCCTTCAACTACCTGCCACTGCTTGGTATTCTTGGAGGGGGCTTTGGGTTGGTGTGTGTTTTGTATTTGTGTGCTAATGGGGATGAGCCAGCCTTAGAATAGTACAGGAATCTTAGCTCGGAGAGAGAAGGCTTCCAGCCGTAAATGTGTTGTTAATGTGCCTCCAGCACAAAAGGAAGGCAGATTATTGGGGGGAAAAATGACACCCCTTTGAAAAGCTGCCACGGCAAATGCTCATGTCGGTGCAAGCAGAGTTCATCGGGAATTAGAGGGGCATAAACAACTATAAACGAACGCAATGCTGAGAAACAGAAATAGGCCTGACGTGAAAAAAAAAGATGCAATGTGGGAGTGAAACCGACGCAAGATTGGCCCTGAAAACATGTGCTCTTACAAGTCACAGACACAGGAAGTTAGGAAGTTGTTAAAAAACAGGTTGCAGTAAAAACTGAAAAAAAAAAAAAAACCAAAGACACGTTGCCTCTGGCTATGTGCTATGAAAAGGTTACAGAGCTCGAAAGGAGTCTACAAGACAGATGCTTGGGGGGTGTTTTGTGGGTGTGAACTGCACCTCCCTTATTCTTTGTCAATCGGTTGTACAGAATGGACATGGCTTTTTTATGGCAAGCTTACAGTGCAACGGTGATCATGGGTGTGGTGATGGGAATTTAAAAAAGAATGAGCTATCCACTATCCGTAATAATATGAGTGATCTAAAGTCTATGGTTTGAGAGGGAGTGGTTAATGTTGAACACAATACAGTGCAATAAATAGTCTGTCCTCAAGGTCATCTTTCAGTTGGCAGTATCTAAGAAAGTTGTTACATTCACATGGATTGCATGTTATGAGTATGTAAGACGTTTTCAGGTAAAATCATTTTTACCAGGATTACATTCCCAAGTAGCTTGGGAAATCTTCATATGACTTTCATTTTTATTTTTTACAATTGGGTAGAAAGCATTTTAATACACAGAGCACACTGCCCTATGAGTCCATTTGTATGATGTTGCTGTTATTTTAAGCAAACATCATCTCTCTTATTCATGGAACAAGTACAGATCAACATCTCTGTTATGATTAATCTTTGAAAGTACACTCATAGTAAAATATTTAAAATGTAATTTTCTCACTAAAAACAAGCTTTTTTTTTTTTTACTTAAAACAAAATGGCTGCATTTATTAGTTTTTAAATATCAGAGAAGTTGTCAAACCCCCAACCACCCGCCACCCCCACCCCCACCCCATTCCCAAACACACAAATCCCTGCAGATACACACACACGGAACAAAAAGAATTCCTCGGTGCAATGACTTGGCAGTGGGGCAATTGGAAATGCCCTAGAATGGCTCTTTGTTGATTTTAGTCGGCACTGCAGTCCAGCGTTGCTGTGAAGCAGAGAGCTATTGAATCTGTTCACTAATGCAGAACACTCGACAGGAAGGAAGGAAGGAAGAGGCCATTCTTTATGGTCCTATTGTCTGACCACTGGGCTTAAGCAATCAAACAGCTATGCAGTCCGGGTTGAGGTACTCATACACCAGCCTGTTGTGGTGGATTATGTGTGTCCAACTGGTCTTTTACATAAAGGAATCAGCAGAACAAATGGTTATTATTTTTAAATACCAATTTCAAGCTCCATTTTGGTAAATATATTTAGACATATTCCTGAAATAACATGCAAAATAAATTAAGCTGATTTCTAGTGCTGTAAACTATGTTCATAATGTTGTTGTTTGAAGTGTTGTAGCCTGCTCAGGAAAACCCTTGAACTGTGTATCCTTAAGCCACCATCTATCAAAATACTGCTTCTTTATTTTATAACTTCTGTTTTAACATTGTTTCACAGTCTATCCTAATAGATTTCTAGAGAGAAAAATCCCAAATACTTTGCCCTAAAAGAGCTCTCAGTAACTGCACCATTCTTTTCTTTATCTGTATGTTTATGACTGATAGTCTCTGTTCATAATCAAGTTATGAATCATATTGGGGGGGGGGGGGGGGGGGGTGGATCTGTACAATTCAGTATGGTATTCATTGTGACTTAATTAAACAAGATGGATATTAAATCTTAATGTTGGGGGTATATTCACGATTCAGTTATTAACTGTTCCTATTATTTAAGGGTCAATGAAGCTGTTATTAATGTGAAGACAGAGCAATGATTTTACTTGCTTGTGGTGTGCAAGCAAATGAAAAATAAGAAAAATAGGAACATACAAATACAAATATCAATCATCACATTCCATTTTTGGAAAGTTTAAAAAAAAAATAACACTTGCTAATATTCAGCTATACTGTGAGCAAGCTGTACTGTTTTGTATATGTGCTGAAACCTTAATAAATATTGTGGTTATTAGTAAGCAAGATAATACTTAGTCATGGCACAAGCAGTACTATATCTGCATACTCTCAATATTGCAAGTGTGCAAGATAACTAATAGGCAAGAGCTGATCAAAACTGACATGGTAACTATGTCTCTCAAAAATGGTGAGCCATTTGACATAAATGCTTTGTGAATTTGTGCTAATGCATTATATATGACCTACACAACAACATAGTGGAAAAGTCTAAACTTATGAATTGCACAATATCAGCCTTGTTTTTCATATTTTCAATCTTACCACTTTGCAAAAGTAGCAGTGTTAAACAGCAGGATAATGAAAATTAAAATTGTAGGAATTGTAGTACTAGGTGTTTTGTATAAATATAAAAACCACAAGTGCATGCATTTATATATATTTTTAAATGTAGTAGCCATGTGAACAAAAGTGATTTCTAGTCCTATCTATTATCTGGCCTTTTGGCAGTGGAGACTTGTAGAGTAAAGCTCATGGAGTCAACCTTATTGAAGAAACCTTATTGTAATTCATTGACGGTTCATCATAATCCTGATTTAAGATCATTTAAGGCAGTGCTTGTGCAGGTTGACCTGTAAAAGGCTCAAACCATTTCCATTTACCAGGAAGTGATGCACATGTAGCTAGAATGCCAAGACAGATTTAGTATAATGGCGTATTATAAAAGCGATTTTTAGATCTGCAGTCAAAGTGTATAATGGATCCTTGTTGAGATGTGGTCACTATGGTTTCCTGACTGCTGTGCCCAGATTATTTACACTGCAACATAAAACACATTACTTCATTTTGCATTTGAGTCCAGTTTTTGTAGCAAAAAACAGCCATTGTAACCGCATTTCAATTGCAAGCAAAAAGGAGGTTGTATTCCTCTTTATGAAGAAAGCACAGAAAAGCACACAGGATGTGGCCTCATGCTACTCATCGGTGTGAAAAGTGATGCCATGACAACACTTCAAACAGCATTCTCTAGTCTCCTTTCATTTCACAGAACACACGACAATTCCAGTACAGAAGGCCTAGGTATAGCTGGCCACAGAGACGTGGTACGACAAGAAACTATTTCCTGTTTGACTTACAACCCTACCCCCTGCCTTTTCTTTCTTTGTGTCACACACTACTTAATACATTATAGCTTAATACATATATTAATGCAATATTTCATTAAGTATAGCCTAATATTATTTCAAAGATGGACATAGTAGAAACTACAAGAAAAAACAAATCTATTCCATCGCACTAAAAGTGAAGAATTTGAAGGATGTTATATAGACCAAATATGTGGCACGCTATATATAGCAATGGATTGATATTTTTTGTTTGGCAAAGAATTTTAAACAATAAATTGTTGAAACATATTTAATCTACTTAGCATATACACATATATATATGTATATATAGCTTTGTCATTTTACTAGTTTTTTGTGTGCATTTATATAAGGCTTATGTAATTGAGATTAAAAAAACTAACAAAAAACTTGACAAATCTATTTTCCCATGACTATTCCTGATGCAAAACCAAATGAATAAATAAATTAATTAATTAATTAAAGCCGCAAGCGGCATTGGGAGGGGTCCAAGCATTGTCACTATCGCGCCCCCTATGGAGCGATTTTAAAATGGTTTTGTCCTCACGATCATATACCTTCACCCAACATATCTACTGGATATCATGATGGTTGTACAAAATATTGATGACTTATGGCTAATTTTGTGCTAAGAGACGCTATCGGATTACTTAGTTGTGTCGCCATGGATGTGTCCTGGCCATTTGCTGTAAAGGCCTTTACTACGTCGTAACACTTAGATGGCATATCGTAACACTTAGATGGCCCGGCGTGTATGTAGAGTTGCAGCGCTTCCGCAATTAAAAAAAGCGTGATACTAGTGTTGTCACGTATCACGATACCAAACAGGGTTTCCCCAAGATAAGTTGTTAGGCCTGGTGGCAAGTATTATTTGACGGGGGCTGGCGGCCCGGCACGGGCCCAAGCGTTAATTTCTACTTGTTTAACGCGACTTTTGAAAGGTTAGCTAGCGTTGTCGTAAAATTTAGTGTTAACACATTACTACGGTTGCGGGTCAGGCACTCTTCACGGTAAGAAGATTTTAGGAAAGTGCTGCGACGGAAACAGCGATAGATTTACCCACGAGCCACATCTGTCCAAAATGTAAACAAGTAAGGCAGACTTTCCGGAAATACATTTTTCGATTGTCCTCTCTACTATCAGATATCATAGTTCATTTGTTGACAACTATACGGTGTTTTAAATACTTTGTTTTAAATACCGTTTTAAATACTGTGTTTTAAATAGCTACTGCTTTTCAAATTTGATGTCTTAAATTGTCTATTTAATTACATTTCTTTTCCTTTCTTTCTTTCTTTCTTTCCTTTTTCTTTAATGCATCTCTGTTCTGCATTATTTGTAAAGTGTATTGGGACCATGCTGCATGGTGATTCTGCACTTTAATTAAAAATTGATTGATTGATTGATTGATAGCTAGCTAACATTGACATTAGCTGACATATTGATAGGATTACCGTTACCGTTCTTTCCAACCGCTGTGAGTCACTGACTTTAGCTGACGTTGTCATAAAATTTTTCCCGACCGTGAGAACTCTTCACGGTAAGAATACATTTTAGGATAGCACTTCCGATATTGGGTGGGACAAATGCAACTGTTTCCATTATTGCGGGGAACACGTCCCACCCGGTTCCTAAGCCAATGTGCTAATTACATTGAATCGCGAGAACCAACCACTTTATCATGTTTTATAACAGTTAATATTTTTCATTCATCATGATGATATGATTATTTGGGGGGGGGGGGGGGGGGGGGGGTTGTATTGGCCGGTTTTGATTATTGGGGGGGTTACAACCCCCCCTAACCCCCCCTGTAGCTTACGCTCATGCATATTTTAAAATGTTGCCTCGTTTATTTCGTTACTCAGTGAGCAGCGTTTTCACAACCGTATTGGCATATCTTAGGGCTATTGTCGGGTTTATCTTGTTGCTATGACGGAATACGATTTTTGAGTGGTGAAAGAATATTTTTATGAATGTCCAGATAGTTTAATATTGTCCATTATGAAGTTCAGACCCTCCCCTCACTGATAAAAACTAGACACGACGGTGTCGGATTACTTAGTTGCGTCGCCATGGATGTCTTCTAGCCCCTTCCGTAAAGGAGTTTACTAGATGTCGTAACACTTTAGATGTGGAGCTACAGCTCTTCCACACAGCAGCTAATAAAAAAGTCCAAATGGCTGGCAAACAATATGGCGGACATAGGTGGTCCCAATAGCAAAGTTGTACATGCATACGTCAATGAGGTTTTGTGTTGATCTGACTTATGGTGTGGGAGTTATGGCCTTTTAAAGTATGACCCTTTGTTATAGCGCCACCATCTGGCTGACATAGGTGATTTGTAGTGCCTTAGTAGTGGGGGGCCATGGGAACCCACCTGCCAAATTTGGTTGCTCTAGGACTTATGGTTGCTGAGCCTCAGACACTTTTAGCGGAGGAAAATAATAATAATAATAATAATAATAATAATAATCCTAACAGATGCAATAGGGTTCCACCAGCTTCGCTGCTTGGACCCCTAATAAATAAATTCTAGCCAGTACATACTGTATACAATAGTTACCTCTCAGTACCCATTTAACAAAGCAAGCATGATTTGTTGTATTAAATGCATCTTTATGCAAAGGTGAATTTCAGGACAACTGAAATGAGAGAGAGGTCTTAAACTTACATAACAGGCCTCACTTTGTACATCTCAGAAACACCTCCAAATGAACAATCTGCCTGGGGGTAATGCTGTCAGAGCTATGGAAGGCAGTGGCCTTGTTCCTCGCCTAATTGAGTGAGAGGCCAAATGGCCTAATTAGTGAGTGGAAGGGGAGGTATTTACTAGAGCAAGAAATTTTGCCGACTGTATATGACTGATCTCATAATTAAAACGTTCATGGATGTGTCTGGAATCTTAATACAAATGAAATAAAATGCTCTGTTATGTCCAAGCAGTTTAGTCACACCCCACCAATATATAAACAAAAAAATGTAATGCTGAGAAGCATAACATATCCTGAGCCCAGTTATCCTGAGCAGATGATGGCTGTTTTAACAAGTTTTACTGTGGTTACATCCACTCAGATTAAACCAGATTAATCAAACCTAAATAAATTCAAGGAAAGAAGGTTCCCATTCAAATTTTGAGAGCATATCGACTTGCCATTAGTTGCGTAACAGCTTAACATTTTATTAAAATTTTGAAGCACAGCTCAACATATCAAAATTCACATTAATATTAGGCCTTCACAATTTTATGAAAACAGTATCATGGTCAATTCATACCACAAAACTAACAGAGATGGCCATGTGGGACTTGCAATGGAGAATAGTCTCAACCAAATGATACTTAGAGAAGCAATTTATCTCTAAATAATTCAGCAATAATGACATATAATATAATATAATATAATATATATGACAAATAATTATACAAATGGCCATGAGGCTTATGTAATTTAGCTTTCTGTGTAGTCATGACATTTTCAGCTGTGTTTTTTTTTTTTCTGTAGTCACTATAATAAACAGATGTAACATTGTGTCTCATCAACCAAGGAAAACTTGTTCTGACAGCTTCCCATGGTGAAATCCTTCTTATACACAAGTATGACTATTTGAAACCATTCAGGTCACACTCAATATGATTTTTACTCTGACCTAAGCACACTCTTGGTGTAACATCATCCTGAAGCACACATATCGTCATGTTGGTGGAAAATAAAATCTGCGGAAGTACAGTGACAGTGCTACGGCCCTCTTTAGTATAACCTATTTTTGGCATAGTTTGAGCTTTTCGTTGTCAAATATTTAAAGACTTAGGCGAGAGAATCGATTTTAAGGCCAGCAGGCATCTGCAGGCACAGGCCCAGCGTGCTTACATAAAGTTGCAGCGTAGCGCCAGGCTGACTCCTCACTGACACATTGTGTAATGAAAGGCTGACTGCGGCCTTTCAACCTGCGCCCGCCCAGTCACAGACAATGGCAACTGCAAAGCAAGTCTAATAACTGGATTTAACATAAATCCCTCCACAGGAAGTGAACAGTTGTACTGGCAAATAATTAACCAGTGAACAATCTAAGGCTACATCAGGGCATTCAACGTGCTTTACAGCTTTGAGCAACCGTTAATCACAAAAGGAAGGGTTCAAAGCTTTATTACAAAATTAAGGGCAAATCCTTTGTTGGGTTTTAATGCAGTACATACTTTTGTGCACATAAATTGTGTATTTGACTTTTTTCTTAGGAAGCGGGGTCCTTTTCCACTTCATTGTAAAACGTGTTTTAGAAACACAGTTAGTTTTCTGTTGAACACATTTGGTCAGCACACATTTTACTCTCCATACTCTCCAAGTGGGAAATGAGACATTTTTGAGGATGGTAGAATATGTTGGGAAGAGATTTCTGAAACCTATGAGTTAATCACTTGACACTTCAAAATGAGAAAATTAGTTGTTTGACCTGTGATTCTATACCAGTGACACACCTAACTGTGTTCTACTTAGTGTCTGGATAGTGTTTAGGATTCGATATACTGTATTATTCAAGACTGAGTAAAAGCATTTTAATCCTACATGAGCTGACCTGATGCGTAATCTATCCAATTTGCCTCATCCTGGATTCAGCCATCGACACTTGTGAGTGGAAAGTCATGTTCCGTGAACACCATGCTAGGAGCTAAGGAATATTGGATGGATCATGAATAAGGCCAGCTCGACTATTAAACATATATGATGAGCTATTCCTTTACCTGAGTGGATTGAATATGAGGAAATTATATTAAAGAAATTGTTCAATCATATAAAAAATCCACAAACAGCGATGGAACTACCGTCATCATAGCAAATGTCAGCAAATAAGACTACAAAGCACCATGTACCGAGATACTGAAGGGAAATTGCAAGCCAATCACCTGAAGATGTAACTGACAATGTTATATTTTAAATTTTGTTATTCCAAATTCTACCACAAAATATATTTGTTCAGACAATGAAGCAGTTCATGATTTGTACAATTTCATACTGAAGGGAATAGCTAAATAATGAATGTCCTAAGTTCTGACTCATGAGGTCAATAAAACATAGGGTCAGGCTACATTTATTTTACCAGCAGCAGAAGAAACAGACAAGGGCGCCACCTTATAATTCATACAGGACAAGTATCTTTTTTTCTATTGTGAGCACTGCTGTTATGTTAAGAGATGACTATTGGCCCCTGGGCCATTTATTTGCACACTGCAACAGAGTGGAAATATAAAGATACTTCTGCACATGATTTTGGATTCTTTTTATACATGTATATTTATTCAGCATGACTCAATAGTCAGTAGTCAGTATTTTTGGATGGAGCATCAAGCAAATCAGAAGGGGAAGCAACAAAATCAAATCACTTAACATAAACAAGAGCATCTTATGCAGACAAAGTAATACAGCAATTTGTCACATCTATTTGTGCTCACTGAAACATTAACTTGCTCTGGTACCGTTTCACTGTTTGGGGATTTGATTGGCATGGCATTAAATAAAGGTGAACTGACATTTTGAGTGGCTCTCTACAACACTACTAAACTAGCCATTTCCGAAGGGTTTGGGTCTGACATTTTAATTCCCAAAGCACCAAGGAGGTCTACTCAAGGCTACAAAAACACAAAATCACAAATTAGTCCCATTATTTCTTTGCAAAAACACATTCCTCTTCTAACATTTATGTTTAGGTCTAATCCTAAACAGATTTCAGAGTTGATCTTGTTACCTGAATCAACAAAGATTATACTTAATCTTAAAAGTGATTTGTCAAGTCAGGAAAATTATAGCAAACCAAATGTATCCACTTTTACTTATGATAAGCACACAAAGTATGTTAATCATGTTAATGATGTATGTAAAAGGAATTCTGGTCAAAATATTTAATTTGATGTAGTACTATACAAGCACCTTAATGACTCAGACCTACAGTGGAAAGTGAAGCCAGCTCAAAGCCAAACTTCCTGGATACCTGCTGATTCAAGAAAGGTCCACCACGTATAGGGTAGTTCTTTAACTGAGTGAACTAGACACACACTACTAACAAACTGCAGCAGAATTGGGGGAGTAAGAGCATGTGAATCTCAAACCAAACAGAAATTGGAGAACATTTCAAAACTGCTTGATACTAACTCACCATTTCATTATCATTTTTTGAATTAACTGACACAACATAATGTAAGGTATATATGTTATAATATAAGCCGAGATCATTTTTAGTGACACATGCCACATTTCACCAATCCGTATTATTTTTAAAAAAAATTCTGCTAATGCTCTGTAAACACAATTGCTGTACTGGTGAAGAGTTTAATATTAGATATTCGGGAAGTATGACTAACTAATTGAACAGCGTGTGACATTTTTTTTTCTTAAGGTAACTGCAAAGTGTTTCAGGTTTCAGCTCTTCGTGCTCCCACATCATCCTGGAGCTTCATAAAAAAAGATCTCCCCACCACCAGGCTGGGCCTTGTCAGAACAACAGCCTGTGCCTCATATGGGAGGAAATTGATCTCTTGAGTCTGTCACACAACTATGAGGTATTTGAGAACTCCGGTATAATGTTACAATGTGCAGGTGCTATGTCCTGACAAGCCGCTGAAGGCAACTGGGGTGAGGGAGCCTTGTCCTCGTTTGCTGCTGAAGACAGAAATTTGTCAAAGGCATGAAAGATGGCCGGCATGCTTGAAATTCCTGGGGATTCAAAATAACCACCTACAAAAATTATTTTTTTGCCAAAGGTATCATCAGAGAAATTAACACAGGTGCAATATTTCAGCAAACAATGTCCTCTTTGTTAACATGCGTGATTAGTATTTTGGGTATAATCTGTTATTTTATTTTCCAGAGATAAATTCTACTCAAAAATTTGTGTTTGATGAGATCCCTCCAGGGCAAAGTCTACAACATTGTTTCCCAAATAACATAGCTTGATAAAATTAAAAGCATTAAAACACCACTGAATTATAGTACCAGAGAAAAAAGATGTAAAGCTTAAACACAAGCTCAACTCTTTCTGTTTGCGTGTATGCACGCTTGGGTGTGTGTGTGTGTGTGTGTGTGTGTGTAAAGTAGAAATCATGACAATGTACTGCCAAGAATATTTAACACTTTTGGAATTGAGATTTTTTTTTTTCACCTTTAAAGTCTGGTGTTTTTTGACATACATGTAAAAAAAAAGAATGTTAATAATTTTACAATTTATTTTGTTATCAAGTCAGAATTATTCTAATTATGCCATTACTTCATTGTTTCATTATGTGCAGACCTCTGCT
The DNA here is from genome assembly GCF_013347855.1 of Anguilla anguilla. NCBI lineage: Eukaryota > Metazoa > Chordata > Actinopteri > Anguilliformes > Anguillidae > Anguilla > Anguilla anguilla. The sequence goes on along the minus strand of NC_049203.1, from coordinate 47,345,404 downwards.
ACCTCTATAATCTCTAACTGCATGGTTTGGAAAAAATAGCGACCCTTACATATGCTAGAACCATTTAAATCTGGTTTCCGAGCACAGTGTAGTTGTGAAACTGCCCTGATCAGAGTCTCAGGGCTGCTGATTCTGGGTTTATCAGTATACTGCTCCTGTTGGACCTTAGTGTTGCTTTTGATACGGTCAATCACAGCCTCTCCCTGAACAGAATGGACAGCATCTGTGGGATCACTGGTGTTGCCCTGCAGTGATATAAATCTTTCCTCATTGACAGATGAGTTTGTCAGCATGGACCACTGTCAGTCAAACCCTGCGCCAGTCACTCAGCGTGTGCCTCAAGGCTCTGTGCTGCGTCCACTGCTGTTCTGTATTTATATGTTACCGTAAGGCCACATTTTCTCAGGTTTGGGCTTGGCTAGCACTTTTATAATGATGACACGCAAATCTATCTTAAAAAGTGGTAGTAAACGGTCACCCCTCAACTCACCCACTGTCTGGATGAAATGCTGGATGGAGCACAGCTTTTTGAAGCTGAACTGTGGCAAAACTGAACTGATTCTAACTGGAACAAAGTGCAATATCAGTAAAGCTTACTTACTGTGGGTACAACATTATTCATTCTCTTTTTGTGAGGAATCTTGGTGTTATTTTCAACCCCTCTATTTCCTTTCAAGCTCACATCAATTATGTCAAAACATTATCATTCTTCAACATTTATAACGTTGCCTGCATCTGCTCATTTCTGTCCCTCTCTGACACAGAGAAGCAAGTCCATGCTTTTACTACATCATGCCTGGACAACTGCAATTCTCTGCTGATAGGTGTCCCCTCCAATTCACTATCACATCTCCAGATGGTTCAGAACTTTTCCGCTAGAGTTCTTACCTGCACACATGCTAGTAAGCACATATCCTTAGTACTGCAAAGCCTCCACTGGCTCCCAGTCACTTTCAGGATAGAGGTTAAGGTCCTTTCGCTGACCTACAAGGTTCTATCTGGTCTTTCACGGCCATTACATGAGTGAACCTTTGAAATCCTGACACTCGAGGCCGCACTCTTCACTCCTCCAATTTTGGCACACTTACTGTGCTTACCACCATACTCCGCTCTGTGGGTGACAGGGCTTTCTGTGCCGCTGTTCCCATGCTCTGGAATGACCTACCTGAGTGCAGTAGGTCTTCTAACTCCATCCACTCTTTTAAAACATAGTTAAAAACCTACATGTTTAGGAATGTCTATAACACTTTTTGTCATACATAGTATGCTTCTCTCTCCTGGTTCCTTGTACATATTGTCTGTATTGTTTTGCTGTTGTCTTACTCATGCTATTTTTGTTGTGTTCTCTATTGTTCATTTTATTGTACTGTACAGTGCTTTGAGCATGGGAAAAGCACTTTACAAATGAAATGTACTATTATTTTTTTCCAAATTGCAGGCTCTTTTAGGTACTGCTTAGCAAACTGTAACCTGACCACCCTGTTTTGTGCAGCTAACTAGTGGATTTCATCTTGAAGTGTAGCCCTGGTAGTTCTGTTTGTGATGTCATCTGCGGGCAGTAGTCACTGACACATCCATACCTGCCTCCTGAGTGTTTCTGATCTGTCAGATAGGTGTTCGGGAGTTTTTCTTCAATACGGTGAGAATTCTTCAGTCATGAACTGTTGAGGTCTTGGCCTACCAGACCCTTCACAATTGGTAAGCTCACCTGTGCTCTCTTCCTTTTTACTAATGTTTCAAATAGTTGATTTTGGTAAGGTTTTGCCAATGTCTCTGAGATTTTTTCTCAGCCTCATTATAGCTTCCTTGACTTTCATTTGCATAACTCTGGTCCTCATGTTGCCAAATACCAATAACAGACACCAAAGACAATCAAAAGACTAGAATCAATACTGCAAGCTCTCTTATACCTGCACTGGGGAAGCAACTGAACACACCTGGCTAATCAAAAACACCTGTGAAGCCATTTGTCTCAAGCATAATTATGCCCTGAAATGGCACGCATAAAAACGTCTGTAATTTCTACACGGTAAAACCAAAATTCCTCATCCCCTAAAATTAATGGCATGGCCATTCTCACAAAATATAAAAAATGAAATAAAGTGCTATAAATTAGACTTTATAGTCTTATTTGAAAGGAAAGAGCTGGCTCACTGACAGATATAGGCCCAGAAGTGTATTACTAAACCAAGCCAATTATCAACATTCATCCAAACAAATAAATTACAATAGAAGCATCAAACTTTTCAAGGCTGCCTTATAAATGCAATATATAGAATGGCACACTGTAATTCCAGCATCCAAAGGACTGGGAACATTTGAACCTTGATTTGTTTTTACTCCCTTGTATATTTTTGCACATTGTTTATATTTATGCTACAGCTTGTATAAATGAACAATTCTGACTCGTTAAGTAGATGTGGTTTATTGTGGTTTCAATGAATGTACTATGCCTAGTATTACGCTGTTATTTCTTTATTGTCTCAAAGGTGAGTGGGGAATGAATCAGTCCAGAAACCCCAGTAATTTCTCTTATAACCCTGTGAGTTGTATACACCATCTACTCTACAAATAACTAAGCAGAGCAGAAGCAACATATTTTGAATTATAATAAAGAAGCAGCATTTTTAGAGGATCTGCTGAAATTACAGATTATATTTATTTCCTTAGGAATTTCTATACTATTTGCTAATAAATTTAGGCAGCTTTTCTGCAACTTCACCAGCTGAAGAATACATATGTTGAGGTGACAAATCACTGTCTTCTAATCCCAAAGTGAAGGCTGAGATCAAGTTGCATTTTGCAAAAGAGCTATGCTGACATGCTTTCCCCCGTGCTCTGAATGGGTCGACAGAAACAGCAAGATAGCAGAACAATTCAGATAGTAAGGATTCTCACAAAGACATGGATTGTTGCTATGCTATGGGGAAGGCAAGGACTAAGCTCTGCCAAGTTATTTGCTTCCAAGTGCACAGTGCAGTGTTCATCCTAGGCTGGTGTTGGCAGGCACTGGCTGCAGGGGGCCAGTTACAATAAAGAGATTCACACCAGCAAACAGCCTTGTGCATAATAAATATGTGGAAAATACAACAGAACTTATGCATTTCGAAGCTTGTTGGCATGAGTCACAGTAATGTAATTCCTTCCAAAATGTCCTCTGTGGTCACATGGAATATCAGAAAAGTATATCTGAAAATATCTGAAATTCATAGCCTGGATTTTCAAATTTAAGCTGTATTAAGTTTAGTTTGGATAATTAGTAGGGAGAAGGACATTTTAAGTAAAATACCATGGCACAAATTTCTCACTGAGGCCAGTTCATTTCATCATCTAATTAAACTGAATTAAAAATTTCATATTATGAACAAAAAAAGTAAAACTGTGTTCAACGGGCTAAGAAACTTAAATTACTTGCAAAGTTACAATTATAATTGTAGTACATAGTCAACATTTCATGAATAACTAGAAATAGTGATACCATTATTAATGAAAAGGTTTTTTTTTTTTAACTTTTGGTTTCTCAATTTTTCATTTAAATAGTCTAATTGTGCCCTTCTGAATCTCACAGTAAGTATGATGCTACAGCTGACAAAAATATCTGAAAGTTTAAGTGTTCAGGCTCTGTGGTCTATGAGCTCACCTCTTGCATGGTTTCTCTTGTGAACAGACTCTTTACTGAGAATTTAAAATACCTGCTTAGGATGTGGTTTCCAGTGTTATGTTTCCAACATGAAACCAGATGCTACTCCTGTATATTTATCAGATATGCAAATGAAGCCAGCATAGCACCGTGCCACAGCTTTAGGAAGTTACTTATTAGGAATCAGCACCAGCAATGCACACCCAAACTTTGGAATCTTGGCTCCTTTTCCCAGTTTGAATATCCAGAACCCTGTCTCAGCCTTGTTTTCAGGGAAGTACATGCCTGGAATTTTAGCAAGCTTTGGGAGAGGGGGAAAAATGCGTACAACAGGCTTGATGTTGATCGCATTAATGCACTGGAGTGGGTTTGGAGTGCAAATGATTGAAAGTGGTTCCAGAACTCGGTTGCCGTCGACAAAGCAGGCTCTGTTCTTCCAATCTGATGGTCATTTTTTTTCAACTGGGGATGTGGTACAGGAAGAGGGAAGAGTGCCAAGCTCTGTCTAATGGTTCCTAACATGGCCTTGGCCCAGGGCTTTGGCTGGTGATGAGTGGGAAATGAAGCACAGATGGGTCAGATGGGCAGAGAGGCGGGGGATTACAGGTCAGGGCAAAGAGTTGGAATAAATTAAGTTCTGCTGAGGTACAGAATGGCACTTTGTTATCATGAATAGACAGGAGCAAACAATCCCAGCTTTGTCCAGCACAGCCTGCATGCAAACTCACCTCTTTTTTAAAAAGATGAATGCTTTTGAGAACTATACACACTAAATCACATAGTCTGAATTTAATTTAGAGTTATTTCAAAATGCTTACTAATTAGGAATGAGGCTGTAAACACCATGTAACAATGTTTACAATAAAAATTCATATTGAATTTATTTGGTAAGTACAAAAACCAATCCTTGTAAAAGGTTTTTCAAAACTGTATATGCACTCATCATATTTTGATTTCATTAAGGCATAATGGAAATAAGCCTGCTGGCATTCTTGTGTTTCTACCCTTGACAATTTTTATAGGATTGCTGTCTGCTATGCAGTCTTATGAAATCTCGTTTTTAAATTGTCAAATAAATTCATTAATTCATTCATAAAGGACTCGTTTCAAATTATGTTTGTGCCAACAAGCAGTAAACCGGAAAGGGAATTTTCAAACCAGGACTCCCAATTGGCTCAGTCAATAATGTTTCTCGCAATAAATGAAGGCTCGTCTCTTGTAGCCTTGGTGATGTCATTCACAGCCAAACTGACCAGGGTTCCTTGGGTTCCTGCTACCATTAACCTAGTTAGTTCCAATGGCATGCCAGTAGCCACAGGCTACCAGTGAAATCTGTGAAAGATACACCTCCATTCCAGTTGCCACTAGCTATGCTGTAGTGTTCTGTGACCCGATGAGTGTAAAACATACTGAATCAGAGAAAAATGAATCGAATGGATGCATGCTACTAATCTGCAGAGATTATTTTGTTCCAAGCATGCAGTTTGCAAAAATCCACTGATACAGTTGGTTTTTAAATAGTTTAATTAATCTCTTGCCATACCCAGCACCATATATAAAGAAGAACACTACAGAATATTTGCATACTAGGTCTGAATTTCGTTTTTCTTCGTCGGCCTAGCTCTGCTAGCCATAGGTAACCTTTTCCGCCTGGTCTACCTCTGTCTCACCAGCTAGCTAGACAGATAGACAGAGATCTATATAACTCTCTTGTTAACTAGCTACGTATATAATTATATCTTGCTACTAGCAAGTTGCTAACAAGCAAGACATATTGTCAGCTAGCTAATACAAACACAGCATTTTCTTACTGCTGTGTAAGGCTGCATTCAGACCAGATCAGGCAATGCGGCACCTTCCCGCAGGGTTGTGCGGAGGTGTGGGCGTGTCACTACATGGCCCATTTGCATGATGTCATGTTGGCTTAAAAGATCTGTAGAATTCCTTTTGATTATCATAACTGTAGTATCGTTACCGCCACAAAAGACATGTGTGCGCACACACAAACAAAGCGAGTGCTCTCATTTGTAGGATAGTACACATAAGCTGTTAATACATACTTTGTTATTTATTTTACTCACTATAATATTTAATGATAGAAAGAGACTGTATTTGTATTACTGGTTTAATTCCGCTGGTTTACGTGAATGGCCACCGCAGCGTGACGTCGGATTGCGTTATGGCAAAAGTTGATTCTGGTTCTACTTCTTCCCGCACGGCCACTGCGTTTTTTTTCTGCACCCCATGAGGTCCCCACTCCCGCAGCCTAAACGCACTACCCTCATTCAAATGAATGGGAGGGCTGCTGTTTTTCCCGCATTGCCTGATCCGGTCTGAATGCAGCCTAAGACAGAGGAACTGTGAGTAGGTTACACGTTTTTACGATAATCTAACTTGCTCATGTTTAAAATCAAGTTCAAAGCAAAACACAAGCAGCTGCTCCTTCATGTTTACAGTTTCTCAGGAAACTATGACACAGTGACAATGACCCAGAAATACATATGTACTGTTATTTATATACATTTGTTTGTGAGATCTCACAAATGTTTTGTGAGGGATTGTAAAAGTTTTGCGAGATCGTGTGCACATCCTGTGAGGGAATGCAAAGGTTTTGCAAGGGAAAAGTAATTTGAAAAATGTTTTCTCCCTTTAGGGGCTCTGTAGGGTACTGCATTTGTAGCGTAGGAGTAATTTTAATTTCAAAGTCTAAACATCCAATGGCGTTGCCTCTGGCCTTTATAAGTATGAAACAGAACACCCATTAAATGGACAATGATTGGCCAGATTTGGCGTCTGTGTGAAGGGGTTAATTAAGACAGAGGGCACAGAAGCTCAGGCTTGAGTCTGGTTGCAACATGCTTGGTGTTGTTTATTGTGGAATAGATGTCTCATATTTACCTTATGGGCTACTGTTCATCTGGCAGATATCTAGCATGTTTTGTTTATATTGGTTCCCTAGGAGTGAGCCTGCTGCTTTTTTTTTTTTTTGTTTTGTTTTGTTTTTGTGAGCCTGCTATCTCAGCAGACAAAGAAGTTCTCTCCCATGTCACCGTTCATTCAGCTATTTCAGGAGTGCTGACTTGTGCAAATCTTAATTATTGTGCGACTGTTTTATGATGAAATTCTACTGTCTGATCCATGTTCTTCTATGTAACTGCAAAAAAAAAAAAAAAATAGTTCCCCCCCCTCGGAAAAAAAAAAAAAAAATTAAAATAAATACAAAAATAATGGCAAGCTGATGCCTATGGTAACCAGCATTACATCTTGAAATATTTTCTGAATCCACTGTCTATTTTAAGCATGCAGCAATTCTCTGCAGATGGTATACTACAAAACATGATAGTTCAGTTCCCTATGTCTTAACATAAAGATCAGAGCTGAACTCTCTTAATCAGGTCATCTTGAGGGCAAGTGGTGTATGAACAATTCTGTATCCTAAAAAAAATAAATAAAAAGTTTGTATTATTTTTCTTGGACAGCTGAAAATTCAGAATGTGTTTTTGGTAGAACTGTCCCTATCAGATGTCTTCTGTACATTTTAACATAAATATTGTGTTGGTGTTCCCATAGCAACTGCTTTGCAACAGGTGGTTTGATTTACTTCACCTAGAACCTGTTCTCAATGGCAGATTGCCAGTCTAAATGTGATATCCAACGCTTACAAAGGAAACATTATAGACGTGGCTTGCTGCATTATATATGTATTTCTGTAAAGGATTTTGTTAACCCCTATTTTAATGATTATGTTAACTCTAGCTTTGTTCAAATTTGGGATAAAACAATGTCACACATGCTATATATATTCACACAGCTAAAAGTTCTTTAAGTGATTTAAAACTAAATAAAATATCTTCTGGACACTAACATATGCACAACCACATGAGATAAAGCCTTGAGCAAACACATTCCATGAAGATGTAATTAGTAGCCAAATTAATTTTTACTTTAGCCTTTTTGAATTAGTGGCAGGCATGCTCCACTATCAACCTTTCTTGTTTGTTTGTTGCTGTCACCTTCACTAAATCACTAAAAACATTTAAATGAAGATTTGCCAAAAGATTAATGAAAAAAATAATAAGCATTGCTGGTTAATAACATTAAAGCCTTGTAAAAGTTATGTACCTGTTTTTTTTTTTCATTATTATGTTTTTTTAAACTGTTTCTCTTGGCACAGAAATAGAGATAAAACACAGTGTTTCCCATAATGAAGAAGAATCTGTGCTGCTCCTTGTGCTGGGAAAAATGAAAATAAAAAATAAAATTTACTACTCCAGAGGAAAGCACTGATCCGGTAACTTTCACAGAAACACCCCACTTTCACCATGACCGGTGCGATTGGGGTTTTCGAAGGAAGTGACAAGCATGGCAACACAAATTGGCCTCATACCGCTGGACTGCACCCGACATTAGCAGAATCCCTGGAGGTTTGCTGAATGTGGGAATAGCGCATGGTGTGTTTTCAGGTTCCAGCACATATTGCCAGAGTTCACGTTACGGTTATTGGAAGTAATCTATGAAAAAAATGAAGCCAAGAACAACTGCATATCATCAGGGCAGATTAACCTTGTCAAATGGGGCACGGCAGGAAGTACCAGTGTCACTGGCTACAAGAATGGTTAACAGAATTCCTATTTGCTAAGGAGGCAAAACCTTGTTCACTTAATCATAATGTTCTGTATCAACATTTCATTCCATGCTGGCAGTTCAATATATATTTTTTGACGCATTTTTTAAATTCTGGATAATACACATTCATTTTGGTCAAACCACAGTAAATCATGTGATTTAATAGGTGGAGACAACTACAGCAGTGGTTACAACAGCTTTGCAGAAGAAACCCCTAATTATGAAGGGAGCTTTTTTAGTAGGTTACTAAATTCCTGGAAACAAAGAATCAACTTACTTTAGAATGTGAATGGGTGAAACGTGCATGTGTGAACTGCTTCACAAATAAAGACATTTTGTTCTAACATTATGCAATGGCACAGAATGAATTTGATCAAAAATAATCAAACATTTGTAACTATAGAATGTAAATTATGATCTAAATCTACATGACAACGTGCTAAGAAATGGTCACGTACTGAAATACATTTACAGTAAAGCCTTATTTCAGGAACCAGGGTTGCGGTAGGAACACAAAGGCATTGCTTGTCTTGATAAAGGCATCTGCAGTGTGCTGTAAATCAATAAAACCCGCCAGACTGCTTCATTTATACATGGGAACATTGGATAGCATATGGTTAGCAGTTCCGTTTTCCAACATGTGTTAGATGGACTGAGCCGCGAACATTAAATAGAAGCCTGTGCAAAGGTCACCATCGTAGAGCTGTAGGTATCAGCTGGAAAGCCTTTATTCCATTTTGATATATGTTTGAACATACACCTTAAGTACCCAGTTGAGCTATTTATTGGACCCTATAATTGATAATATACATTCCTCATGCTGTAAAATGACTGACAGTGGAATTTTTATTCCCTTGAACTTTCCATTTTCAAAATGTATTTTGGCCTATTTGTACTGCTTCAGTTGCAGTATTAAATTACATTTTTAACATGCTGTGGGCAGTTCACAACACAATTTTGTCAGATCATGTGTTTTTGTTTTTTTTTATTTTTAGTTAGTTTGCAGTAATAGGGGAAAACTTGATTCTAAATGAAAAAGCATCTTCTAATTGAAAGCAACACCAAAAACCACAACGAAACTTCCCTAGAATGTGTTTCAAGTTGCACGTGAAATGGTGTTAAATGTCTCTGCCTTTAAGTATTTATTTTCAATTCCAGAATTGTCCTTCTGTGCATGACGGTGAACATTTGACCTGCAAAGAGCCTGGTCAAATTTGAGGAGGCCCTCGGCTTTCCAAATGTCAGTGTATATTTTCTTTTCTCAGATCCTTCCGCTCAGGTCTACCGTTTGTGGCTCAATAAAATTTTGCATGTAACGTTAATGACCGTTAGTTTCTAACACATGCCAAACCACATTACCTCAGCAGCCTGTTTCTCAGAAAGCTGAAAGCAGTGCATCCTTATTTGTTACACTACATGATTTTCTCAGCAGACTAATCCAGGGTAGTTTACGCACACCGGCCATTTTGCGAAATATCCATCCAAGCAGGCTGACAACACATGACATCTCCTTTCCTCTTCAGGAACTTTCAATATGCAGCCCTTTCTGTGCTTTGCATTTTGTATTTCTCAGCAGATGCCAGGTGCATTTTAAAAAGAAACCGCATGGAAAATACCAGTATCAGGGATTTAAACCAAACTGAGGGGACTCTCTTATGAACACTTCTGTCTCAGCTCAACACCCGATTTACTGCTCAGGTTTACTTTGTAGGCTCAAATTTTACACCACGCTGGGGCAAACAGTGTTATCGCTTAGAATCAATACTACATGTTTCCTTTGGCCATAACCAAAAGCAGACCCCCTAAGCGATGCTGACAGAAATCATCTGCACCATCCCCGTTTGGTTGACAGTTTGCTTTGTACTTCATGCCTCTAAATCTCAGTCTAGTCCTCTAGAACAAGGAGCATGCTATTGGAATATTTAAAAGTTACATAACTGCAGACATATGTCAGCCAGAAAGGGATTATGTAAATAGGCCACTCATTACAATTGTATTAAGGTTGACGGGGGACAGGGACTTAAACATAGAACCAACCGTTTTGAGCACTCTAGTACATAAGTGACCTGGCAAAAGTCTGATGTGGATCAGTCATCCCCTGAAGTTTTTGACAGGTTTTTAAATTTGCATGAGATTAATGGGGGAAACAAAGTCGGTGGTAAAAGAGCAAGAGGGAAAAAAACATGACATCAATGTTCCATCTGAAAGTGAAAAACATTGTTCATAAAATCCCCAAACAGTAAAAGTGGAGGATATGAATGAATAAATGTAGAATTAACACAGTGAAATGTATCATAAAGCCTTGATTTCTCAGTACAGCACACATGCAGTTTATATAGAATAATGTAGAAATACACATCTACACCATTACAAACATTGGGAAGGTATGTGACTGTGGAAGAAGCTCAGCACATAGTGCCCATCTAGGATCAGTATTACATTTTAGATCATAATGGGTGATATTAGAACATGGATGGAGAAAACTTGATCCCAGATCAGCACTCTTACTTCAAAATGCTTTTTGAACGTGGGCACTGAAGCCAGACATTGTCCTTTTTCTACATTAAAGTGAATAGTTTAAAAACATAAATTATACAACCACATTACAATATTTATATATTATCAAATATTTCCTGAAAAAAAGTTATTTCTATTAGTAGAGTCAGCCATTGTCATCATATGAATTTGAGTGATTTAAAAAAAAACTGAAGTGGCAAAAATATTCCAACAACCTCAGCCTCATAATTTACCTGGTAAATGGTAAATGGACTGCATTTATATAGCGCTTTCATCAAAAGTGCTTTACAATTGATGCCTCTCATTCACCCATTCACACACACACTCACACACCAACGGTGAAAGGCTGCCATGCAAGGTACCAATCAGCTCCTTGGGAGCAATTAGGGGTTAGGTGTCTTGCTCAGGGACATTTCGACACACCCAGGGTGGGGGATCGAACTGGCAAGCCTCCGACTGCCAGACAACCGCTCTTACCTCCTGAGCTATGTCGTACCTATAGACTAGAGATTAGATACACAAGACTAGAAGTACTGCTGGTTTTCATTTCTACCTGATCATTAATGTCACTGATGGGCCAGAGATTCTGACACTGACCTCGTATGCCAAATCTAAATCAGTTCCCGATTAGAGGTAATGGAAATCAGAATTAAATTCAGCAGTAGTAATAGACTCAAAATTCAAAAAAACATTTTATCTTGCCATGACAAGTTCTCCAAAAGTGGCACCTATTCACAAAGCTGCTGAGACTACAAAGGATAGGGGAGACCTCTTAAGCTATAAGAAAACACAGGGTTCACCCAAGCTCACTTCCTTGTCTTGTTGAGAAACGTTGCTCACTAGTGCCAGTGTGGTTGGCTTCAGTATAGTATTCATAACATTTACTTTGTTTTTCATTCATTTTAAATGAGTAATAGGATGTTTTCAAAGTTACCTATGGCTTCAATTAGGCTTTAGGGCTCAAATTAGGGTTCAGCTAGGGTTAGGGTTCGGAAAACGGTAAGTCTGAGGGTTGAGGCATGTTTACGGTCGTGTTCAGCAGCTTGAAGAAAGGTTAGGACAAGGGTTCGTTTTTTATTTTGGATGAGCCAAAAATTCTCTCTAGTAGCATTGCTGCCTATGACCATAAGATATATATGCATTTTTTTTTTTTTTTTGCAAAACTTTTTATTTTTTAAATGACCAAACATTTTGCATTTGTAGGTGTTTCAGCCACCAGTTTCCATGTTTATCAATGGTAATAATATGGTCAAAATACAAAGTCAATATTTTTTTTCCCCACAAGAAAATTCAGTCACAATAGGTGTTTTAAATTCATCTAATGTCTAGCAGGCTCGAAATTATAAAGCTGCGACCCATCTGGAGCATTGGAAATTGGATTTTCCACCTTACTGGTCTTGACGATGTCGACATTGGGATTAACCATGCTGGTAATGCTGCTTACTTAGCCATTTACTGTAGCTCTCGCCCTGTTCCCTCTATTATTCAGATTTGAGGTGTGCGTGGCCAATTGCATTCTATAAATGAGCACAGATGTAACTCTAAGAGTTTTTTTTTATTTAGAAATTCCATTTTCCCACATATCAACTCACTGGGTATGACAACGATGCTTGTTGTGAATTTTTTGTGAATACGGCCCCAGATCTGCACAAAGGCTAAGTGTGCATGGTCAAATTGGGCCCCAGGTATCTTAAGTCTTTGTAACTTTCACATTCCATACCAAGAACAAATTTCTTTTTTCAAGAGCCCACTGTGCTGTAAAGGTAATCTGAGTATTGTTTAAGTTTACAAACATATGCTTATGAGCGTCATGGGCGGCAGTGTAGCATACTGGCTAAGGAGCTGGTCCTGTAACCTCATAGGTTCGATTCCCAGGTACGACACTGCCGTTGGGCACGGTACTTAGCATGCATTGCTTCAGTATATAACCAGCTGTATAAATGGATGCAATGTAAAAAGTTGTGTAGGTCGTCTCTGGATAACTGCATCAGCTAAATGCCTGTAATGTAATGAATGTAATGTCATGACAAACAACTGTGAAAAAACAAAGCACCCCAAATACTTTTCATTGATGATTAAACGCACATGTAATACTTAGTCCATATACAGTAATAGCATATTAATAATAGAATTTCATTATTTTTTCCATTTTAGATGGACAGCACTTTAAATTTGTGTAAACTCTTTAAATTTAATTTAAATAACTTAGAGGGCACACTGAACTTTGACATGTTGAAAGACATTTTTTTTTCAAGAAATTACAGTAAGCAAACGATTGTCTCAAGTCGATAATTCTCATAAAAACTTGATCTGTTTTACAAACATTTACTCAAGACCACAAATCTCAATATTTCAACCAGTTAATCAACAATGCACTTGTTTGGACTTTTTTTAATGCTAAGACTTATATAGTGCATACAGGAGGACGCTATGGGGGCACGGGACAATATTAAATAATTTCAGCATTCTTGCAAATACACAGAAGACATCAAAGTTCATACAATTTCATTTAAGTAAATAAATAAACCAAATATTTTATGTTCCTGTTAAATAATGCCAATTTAGTAGTAGGGGAATCAATATAAAATAGGCCGTTTGTTTCTCGATATTGCCAATTATGCAGAAAAAAAACATTAAACTATAAATGAATAGTTCCAAATCTTATATTACAGTTTTAATTTCCAGTAAAATCGGCCTGCTGGAAAAAAAACACAAACATTCAGTTGTTCCATTTTCATGTAGCAATTAAGTAAATACCAGAATCCCAGTTACCAAACAGCTTTGCATCGTAGATGCCGCATAACATGATTAATTATATGCCTCTATGTTTAGATTCACAGGTACATGTATTTCATGAGTGACAGCAAAATAAACAAATAAAGAAAACAAGACAATTTAATCTATCCTACTGTATTTTGAGCATGCACCAGCCACAGCTGTATTTCCACTGCCAGGCCCAACCATGTCAAGCCAAAAGCCTAATGCCAAAAAACTCAAGCTCCTGGCAAATTGTTTGTCCACCACTGGGTCTCAGAGCTATTATTGTCAATCTGAACACCCTCCCATGCAAAGCTTCTTGGTGTTGATGTCATAAACCCATATTGCCACATATTGATGACAAGTTTCCTGTGATGCCCCCACCCATTTCCACCATTTACTTGCCACCCAAATGGCCCATTGAGGACCACCTGCATAAGAAGGGTTAAAACTGCAGGCTTGAGGCACACAGAAGGTGTGACCAAGGCCCCACCAAAGCCCAGAAGAAGCTGGTAAAGGAAAAAAAAAACACTGGCATGCACTTACTCACCCAGCATTGACACAGATGTGGAAATATTGCTATTGCTTAGATTAAAACAGACAGTTCGCTTACATGCAAATATACTGCAGTAAGCATTTATCTCTTACCTAAACAAATGTATAATTAAAGTTGCATTTACTGATTTGTTAAACTGTCCAGCTAGTATTACTATGTTTGTATATTCTACACCTAGCACTGCATGACACATGGATATTGCTATGAAGCTAAAATACAGTAGCCCTATCAAATTTTTGGGACACGACTATTCCAAGTCATGTTTTTTTTTTGTCTGAACGTCACATTTCTGTGTATATTCAAGACCACATTTTGTGCAGATATAAAAACTGAATTATAAATTGCTCAAGGCACAAGGCCAACAAAATACAACAAAAAGTTACATTCAAAAACTGACTGAAAAAGCTAGACATGGATATACTAACTGGTCTAAACCAGTCACAACCAAGAAAAAAATAAATACATTTTTGCAAATAGTGCATTCATTGATTGGCATAAATTGTTGTAAGCCTGTAAGCAGCTTGCAAATGTGGCTCAATGATCAATTTGCATACACACCCACAGTAAAAGAAAAGCAAAAACTCCTTAGAGGTGAATTTTGTTTAACACCAAAAAAAAACTGGAAACTGAGTTGTCAGTTACTGAACCATGATCAGGTAATTATATTAAGGAAAAGGAAATTAAGTATGTTAAGCAAATTGTGGCATTAAATTGCACAGTTGCAACAACTTTGATACATTTGGCAATTCACATGAATTAAACAGAACCAAATAGCGACAATCAAATATATTAACCGCTTTACTATAAAGATATTATAGTACATGTGAATTTTTTTTTCTGCTTTTCCTGTGGCCTTGAGTCAGTTTTTGGCAGACAATGTAGATGATGAAATCACAGGGTTGATTGAAAGGAGAAATCACAGGTGCCACAACCTTGAGAGGAAAAGAAATAAAACCAAACAGAGAAATTTGTGAGCAAACTTGCAGTTGCACAGTTATGACTAAGAGTTTTCTGACTGTGAGCTGGGAAACATTCAACACATATTTGGCTTCTTCTCCTTAAAGGTATAGTCCAACTTTTTTGGGAAATTTGCCTTTTGGTAATCTTACCCATGGTTAGACGATCAGATCGATATGAATTTCATCCCTATGTGTCCAGTACACAAGTGTGAAGACAATATCTATAGGCTGCTTGCTAACGGCTTGCTAACGGCTGCAGATGGAAGTAATGTTAGCTTTGCTAATTAGTGACGGAAATACACCTTTCTGGCATCTCCAAAAGCTCAGTTATGTACCCTTGCATCTTACGCTTTTATAATGATTGTGATTGTGGGAAATACATTTGGACTTTAAATCCAGCCTCTATTGAAAATGTTTTGAAATGTATAAATTGAAGAGGGACTTGTGTAGGTTGTGTGTATCAAATTTTGTGCCACTACCACCCTAGGTGGCAAAACAGCACCACATCAAAATTTCAGTTTTTCAAAATATAATCATTACACACGTACCCCTACATCCAATACACAACAAAGTTGGTATGGATGGTATTTGGTTTTCAGTTCATGGCAAAATACCCCCGTGCGCTACCGCTCACCCTTGCTGCTTGGCTTCTGACATTGCTGCTTGCAGCTAAATTTTGGAATTTAAATGAGCTGTCGAAGGATAAAGGTAAGCCTAAAATCTAGGGCTGGGCAATAAAAATGTATTTTGTGCATACCAGTATCAATTCAAGCAAGGGCTTTTCAGTACCATGATCAACTGTATTTTGTTTTTCATCCAGTGAATATAAAAAATTGGACATTCCAACAGCGTGATAAATAATTTGTGATGTAAACAACACATGCAGAGAAGTTTGTGGAAACCTCTAGCTGTACTTTTAAATGAAGGAATACATGGAAGTAGTGTTTACTAGTGCTCAAATGTTTTTTTTGTAATAACAATTATCTTTCTTCATTTGATCATGTGTTTTTGTCAATGATGTGGAAGCTACAAGGCCATGCTGCTGAGTGGATGTCTTATCAACACCAAATTGAAATGAGTGTTTAAAAAAAAAAAAAAATTATTCTCGTTTGGATGTTCACTACCACTGCACCAGGTATGATTAAAGAAAAAAAGACGAAAGAAAGCCAATATGCTGTATGGCATGATTACTGCTTAGAGAAAAAAAAAAAAAAAAACGCATTTGATAATAGTAAATATGGTTTACTGCCAAGCCCTACATGAGGTATACTTTATCTTTTAATTCCAAACCTTGAAGCGTGAATTTTTTTTTCTTGAATATTTTGTCTAGTAGGCTAACAGTATGTTTACTAGGATATCCAATTTATTTTTTTAATTCAGTGTTCCTAACAAAAAAAAAAAAAGAAATGTACCATTACCATTGAATATTATTGATTTATCCTTATTTTTATACAGTTACAGTATATTCCAGTTTACTCCTGTGTAAGTTACATTAGAAAACCAAACACCGTCATACTGTATATATGCAAAAGAAATACATTTTGGCCATATCACCCAGCCTTACTAAAGCCATTGGAAAGATGTGCTACATTGGCTGAGAATTAGTTCAACAGAAGAACGGACAATTTCCTTTGATTGAAAGAAACAAACTGTTTGAGTCTTATTAACTACAGGAGAGTGCTGAATAAAAAGACCACTGAGATAATACCAATAAACAACACGTGTTAATCCCTGAACACAGACAATCAGATCGAGAGATCTCCAGGAAGTTTCACTTTACAGCACTTGCTGTAGTAGGAATAGGCCATATTAGGGACTCGTCAGCTTGGACACTGATCAAATACTCAGCAGGCAGTGCTATTTACACAAACCTCTTCTTCCTACCTGCATCTCAATTTATATTTTAATTCCCACCTTTCACTCTCCTCCATTGACATGATATCGCTGGTTAGAAATGACTGCTTTTCACAAAAACCTGCTTTTCTCATGATGATAATGAAATAAGATTTTAATCTATTGAAACCATTTTAAATTTTAATCAGTCAACTATAAAATATTCTTTAAAAAAACAAAAAGAAAAAACATACAAATTAGAAGTTCATCGCTTTCACTGGCTGAATATTTCAATGAATAGTGTAGATGAGGAAACCATTTCCTTACCTCTAGTACAGAAAGAAGAAACGTGCTCTGTGGGATGTGGCCATACTCTCAGACATGTTGCGCACTTTCAGATAGCTCACAAACCCTCTGAAGAAGAGCAGGAGGCCTGCAAAAGGGACAGAGATAACATGAGTAGAACCATGACTTCTCAATAAAAAGGTACTAGTTTAGCTGCCTGCTAAGAAAATAATCACAAAATGCTAATTATTGAGCCATATTTATATGAACTGGTTTATTAACAAAAAAAAAAAAAACTCTGATAAGATGAATCTTCAAAAAACCAAATGCACTTTCACACACCCAGTTATGACTACTTTAAGCGGTTTAGCTCACTGGAGCAGGAAATGCAAAACCTCTGACAGAGAGGCAGTGACACCTGGGTGTGATATAAAGCTACTGAAGCTAGACCGCCACGTGTGGTCTCTGACCGTTTGGAACCAAACTGAGCTTGTGATTGAGGTTCACTGAAAAGGTGCAAAGTACAAACAAGGATGCATACAAGCACAACTGGAAATGACTCGATTAAAGAGAAGCACACACTCCCTTATTTTCAGAAGTACTCTGCCGCCTGGCGTTCTTGAGATGTCAATAACACCTATCGTTTTCAAAAAGATGGTGTCATCCACAGAAGGAGACAACTTTCATTCATGTCCAATTTCTATGGCACAAATATTGGAATACCACTTAAGGTGTTTTGACTCAGCAGTGTCATATTTTATCATGCTGTGTATTGTAAATACAGGTGAATAGCTAGCAAACCAAGCACAATTTAAAAACAAACATGAAACCAACAGAATTTTAGTCTGCATGAAGCAACAAACGGACTCAAAAAATAAAAATAAAAAGTAAATCACCACAATTTTACAATTTGGAACGTCAAACCACAACTACAGTCTGCCCTCCTCACAAGGGCAGTGTCAAAATCAGGCTCCTAAGTATGTGTCCCCAAAGTATGTACCATCTACTAAGCAGACTGCATACCGTTTGGCACAGTATGTAAAAATAATCCCTCACACTCTCTGCCAACCGTACTGTGGAAGTGACGCAAGTTTGCTGCGCAAGACCCTTGCGCAGCCATTCTCACGTTTCGTTGTTGTTGTTGTTGTTGTTCAAGGAAACAGTGAAGCTGTGCATCACGTTTATGGTACCAAAATGGTCACTTACTTCCCGAAAAGTATGTTCCTGAATATACTCTGCAAAACCCCAGAAATGAGGAGGTTATATCATCCTTGAATTTTAAGTCCACTACATTTAAAGAAAATTCTGCCTACTTTCTCATCCAGCGCACTCCACAAGTATACTCAAAAGTAGGCGAGTGCGCCGATTCAAACACGGCAAAGTAACTTTCGGTACCCCACTCAGGAGCCGCACAAACATGAATTTATTTGCGAAGGAATTCCAAGTTTGCTTTCATTTTCACTGTCTGAGACAAAGGCGAACGAAACAGAAGTTCCTTTGAAAGGCCACAGCATTGCGGCGAATCTGCTCTGAAAGAGGCCTGGAGAATTCAGGAGCTTTTCATTAAAATGGATCTTTTCACAACGCATTTACGGCAAAGTTTCTTAAGCAAGTTCTGGGTTCAGAGCTGAAGCTCTGCCACACACTTGGCTTTTTTGGTAAGAATACGCCCATCTCATACAAATGGGGGTGCTACTGCAGGAATAAGGAGGCTTGCAGTTTTCAAGTTTCTAAACCCATTTTAACAAAAGAAAACAAGTTGGGGAGCCGGAGAAAAAGATTTTGGCACAGAAATAACGTCTTCTGTCCAGCAGGCTGCAGAAATGCTTAGACCCAGTCAGCAGGGAACGTTAGCATGCACCAAAGGTGCCTTCTATCATTTGGGGGACTGGCTTGCATGAATAAATTGGATACCCATAGCCACACAGTCCACACTGAGAGGGATCGCAAAATAAACACAGGACAGGCATTTTGGTTAAGGTCTACTTTTCTCCCAGTTGCTAAATGCAAAAAGTGGAAGCCAACAGTGAACAGTAAACAGTTCCGCAGGAGTTTAATGAATCTGGAATTTGCAATACATAGACCCATCTCTCACTTTTTAATTCTGCCATCTGTCTATGTGAGGTACCGTCCCCATTTTAAGGGAAAAAATAACAAGAATTTATTGTCTACCTGTTATTCTGTCTCCATCTGTTATTCTCCATTAAAGGTAAGGGTCTGCAATACTCTTTTTGTTTAGCTGCTTTGCACATTTCATTTCTGACAAAATATAATTACATTTTTTCTTACAGTTACTTTAGCCAAATATATTGAAACTTATTTTTCAAACATAAGACCTATGGACTACAGCTTCTGAGAGATAAATATTACCATTAGGATTAAGATTTACACGTGAGAAGCTTAAACATTCGCAAAACTCATCACACAGTTCACAGACTATTTTTAGCAGCGTGATCTCGGTAATACAAGACACCAACATGCATCCTAGTTCCTTACCACTGGACACAGCACCGGAGAGATTTAATCACTTGATGGAAGCACAGAACTAGATGTCAATGTGACCTGCTTTGCAGTTTTTAAAGGCCATTTCAGTATTTAAAAATGACCATTTTTGGCAAGATAATGTTTATATAAGGACTTTTTCTGAATACTGGACTGACACAAAGCAGCAATACCACTTCCATATTCAAATTACATTTAATTCACATTAGAATGTTAACTCACCAAGAATGAGAAATATCCACCAGAGCCAATATTGTCCATTGAAATATCCATTGAAATAATCAGAAAACTAAAACAAGAAAATAAACCCACAAAGGAATACCAATGTTAGTTTTGTGGACAATGGTAACATATTTATAGATGTCCTCTCACAGGTAAAACATTCAGAGCTTGTGAAGCACGCTAACATTATAAAAAGCTGCCATTGTTTACAAGTCACATATCTGCTCGCACAGCTCAGGCCATCAAAAGCCATGTGAATACTAATAGAACAGATGCAACAGCTTCACTGCATCAATCAATGATGTTGTCCACTGATTTTCCATAACTTTGCTTTTTTAAGCACATTGCATGTAACTGGTAAAACAGTTTAATTAGTAGAAGCATGATTTAAGTAGCTTATGTTGTGAATCTGGTGATTCTCAGATTCAGATTGTTGTCTGATAAACCCACCCTGACGATCAGGATCCACTTGATCAGGGACAGCCCGAACCCACAGATGGCGCCGTATCTGCCTGCGATAGTGTTGGTCAGGCAGAAAGACAGGCAGAACCCGATCCAGTTGAAAAGAAAGGCCACTGTTTTTACAAAAACACAGAGAAGGCCATATTCCTGTAATAACAGCATTGCAAAACAAACAAATACACTCATTTCAATTTCACTTTTGTGAAATAGACCCCATTAAATAAAGACTTACCAAACTGGCACTGGAGAGCCACAAGGTATGTTAGTTTTTGTTTTTTACCATTATTTTACCATTACATCAGCCACCAATTCAAACCCATGAAACCAGGTGGGATGAGATAACTGTGTAATCAACTGCTTTGACAGATTGATTAACCAAAACCAGCTGTACCTGCAACTCTCCAGGACCAGAACTCTGGACTCATTTGCAGTGCATTAGGCAGACTGCAAACACAACAGAACAGCATCCAACAAATAACCTTAGTCATTACAACTTTGCATTACAGGTTCAATGTTCATTATAAACAGTAGTGCACAAAGCTTTAAAATGACACTGTAACCAAATATCCAGCTCTGTGAAATTACTACATTGAATGCATTGTAGTTTCAGAAGGCAGTAATCAAAAGCCACAGTCAGCAGTTCTAGCAAATATGGAAAGATTTCTTGCTTTATGGTTGTTCAAATGTGCTTGAACAGTATAGCTCTACACTAAAAATGCAGTATCACAGTCTTTTATTCTATTGGTCTCTGGTGCCATTTGTGTAGCTCAATCCTAAAAGCTTTGTTAAAAATATATGCCTACACTAATAATTTGGACATCACTTACACTTTCTTTTTGGAATTTGATTTTATAAATATGAATCATCACACAGCCCATTTTATTTGGAAAGCAAAACTATGCTTGAAATTGACACTCATTGACATTTCACATAAACACCACCAGATGGGGCCGTAGTATTAAGTGTTCACACTTCAGAATTTGGTTTAAAATGGTATCATATTCAAATAATGTATATGGATGTACTAGGGCAAATGGAAAATACACAACAAAATTTAGCTCAGCAAAAATGTGTGACTTACTGAAGAAGGCCAACATAAATATCCCATCATTGCCAATTTTTAGCTGATCAGCATCACTGAAGTCCTCTCGAGGTGGAAAAACATCCTCCTAGATGAAAACAGAAAAAGTAGCTGACAAAGCACATGGTCAAGCAGCATCCAATGGCATATTTCTCCTTTACACCAAATTTGATTATAATAATGTCTGAATTTAGGCTGCTTATATTCATGCACAATATTTAGCCATTTACCATGAGACTTCATATATTACACCAACATATTGTATTTGCAGTCATCTCAACAACAAACTTTATTTACAAAGGTCTTATATAAAAAAATGCATCTATTGGTAATACATAAATAAATAAATAAATAAATAAAAGAACACAAAATGACCCAATACCCAATTAGGTTCGGATGTCCAATAAATACCCCAGTATTGAAAATTCTATTTTAAAAATGCTGAGAATTAAATAAATGAGCAGGGAAGCATTTACCCGCTGCACCACCCCCACTGTGGCAGTTGCCATGGCTGCAGCTTTGGCATTCTCTGCTTCATCATAGGTGGGCAAGGAGGTAGCAACACTGTACGGGGGTGGCACAGGGAACTCACACTGAAAGTTGTTTTCTGTGGGAACATAATGTGGAATGTTTTCCACAGTAGAACAGAAAAAACATGCCAAATGCAGAATTTGCAGCATGCATGACACCAATACCATGCTAATTTACAAGTTAAAGGGGAACTTCACCATCAAGTATAACATCCTATGTTTTGATACTCTCAGAATTGGTGTAACTTTTTTTTTCTTGCTTCAAATTTAAATCTTTCATCTGTACTTTCAAAAAACCATTCAAGTGATAATGGCTTCTCTTCCAATCTCTTACATAAATGGGGGAGTGTTTTGAACTGGAAGGTGTGCAATCCTGAAAAATAAATTATTTTATCTATAATAGATTTTTGAAATCACAATCACACCATTTAAGACAAACTGAACTGTTGCTTTCATTTAACAGCAACATTGCATTTTCCAAATCCATTCCCAACACTGGAGAAAAGGGGATGAGTTATACCCAGGAAACTGCTTGAGTTCAGGTTCTTTACATTTTCTTTGCTGTGGACCAAAGCACTGTGTACGACAGATTAGAAAAGACATGAGTAAATTATTGTGCACGTGAGGACCAACAAAAAATAACTGGCTGTAAATCCCCATTAAAAGCAGTACTATGAAGTGTTTCTACGGTCAGGAAAAGAGGACATGGAGCACCTGGAGGTGCACTGGCTCCCAGTGTAACGCTGGCGTATGAAGGCGGTGGGGCATCGGGGTCTACTGGCACACTGCCTTCTGCACGAGGGTCCGCCTGGGTGCAGGAGGGCGTGTCAGTACCGGAGGCCCCTTCGGAGGGGTCGTCCTCATTGTGCAACTGGACACAAAAATATGGAACAGACAATCGTCATTGGTGCATATTCATCAGAGACTCACTACTGAAGACTGAATTGGTCAGGGAGCTGGATTGTGACCTGAAGTTTGCAGGTTTAGTGGGGAACAAGTGTTTTCTTACAAAATGTAATTAACCTATTCATACATTTTGTATTTTTTGTTTTTGTTTTTTTAATTGATTTTAATATTCATAACTCAAAAATCATGTTTATGCACATATCCTTATGATCACTGACAAATACAACTTTAATAATAATAATAATAATAATAATAATAGCCAGAACAAGACCAAAGGGTGTTTCAGCACCTCTGGTCCTTCGCCCACAAATTACACATGCTTAACAAGTGCTTATTGATAATTATGTATGTAGTAAAATAAAGATTAGCTTAATTTGGCCACCTCACCCAGCACATTTAAATTTAGTAAATAGACAAAGTTTTGGACAGGGGTTGGATTCGTTCGTGGCACCACGCAACTGTACAGTGGTCAATATATGTAGGAACCGTGTTATTTGCTCTAACTGTTCTAAAATGTTCATAAGGCAATGATGTTGTCTCGTACCTTCTTATTGCCCTAAGAGTGAGGTGTGACCATTCCTATCCATATTAACTGTGAGATACTGTAACGTCAATGCAGCATGTGTAACCCACAACTGCTTCCCCAATCATCCGGAGACTGCCAACTATATAATTCATAATCACTATTCTCTGCTTAACGTTAGCTAGCACTACGTTAGTAAACAACTAACGTCAAAGCAATGGACAGCTTATTACGTTAGATATCTAGTACGTCTCCCCATAGGAACCGGCGTAAGAACTGACTGCATTGAACACGTCCTGTAGATCTAGCTAACACAACCTAATGTGTGGTGAAAACACTGGTCGATAATTGTCCGTAAAGTAAGCTTTTTTTTTTTTAAATGAACATAAGTTACATATCGATATAATATATAATAATATAACTCATCATAGCCTAGCTAGCAATCGGTGTCGTTCCCTTTATCTGAGGCAGAGAAACAGACCCGAGATAACGTCGTTGCCGCTGTTTATCGTCAGTTACATTATAAAGAACAACATAGTTGTTGTCTAGCTTGCTTGTCAAAGATATTAATCATCCATGTGATGCTGCAGTAAGGTTACGTGACACGGTGAGCGAGCCAACAAGTAATTCAATGCCAAAGCAAAGCTACTAACCAGCAAGGAAATGCGGAAGTGAGCAACAAAGACGCAGCTAGCAACTTAAAACTGCTAACGTTAGCTAATGAACCATGGGAGACAGTCACACCAAATTGCATGTTACCTACTACCGTTGCCACACGCCGTTTAATTTTGTCTCAGTTTTGGTAAACTCACTGAGAATTAGTAATTAATGTTGTTTTTCTTACCACTTGATATCGACTCGCTGCCTGGTGATGTTCCATTTTGTCACGTAGCTAGATAGCTACCAAGCTAACTAGCTCAACGAACAGTCGTCCAAGCGAGCTCGTATAACAGCTGACGTTATCTGACCGGCTAATATTTCGAAGGTAACTCAAACAGCCAATTAAATTTGATTTAGCACAGTATACTAATCGGTCACTATCATTTACATGCCCGCATTATATAAACGACATTGAAAAACACTGTTTTTTTTTCGTCTGTGGGTGGGCTTTTAAATCCGCAAGGATACACTGATCTATAAACCAAGTGGACGTGATAGCGCTGGCAAGGTTCTTTATGTTCACCCATCCATACCAAATCAGGTCCTTTCGTAGACTTTATACAAATGGGTCCTTTCTGCAAATATGAGTGAATCTACTAATCATTCACAAATAAATCGTTAACTCTAATATATAAAAGCCGTAAATGTTATTATCTAGTTAGTGCTCGTATAAGAACGTGCTCGTTTTTCTTCACTACCACTAGCCTGCTTCAGGTTACCAGTACTCCGACATTCCTTGTGCCTGAAAATGCAGAACTTGTTCATTCAATACTGATCTCAAATTGGCACCACTACAACATCACTGGGCGGATCACTGAGGTTATGCTGAGTGAGCATAACTTTAAGCCTCCCAGATCTCCTCTGTTCTGAAATGCCTATCCTAATGATTGTGACAAAAAGGTTACTGAAACACACATATATCCACAACAGTGATGGAAGCACACAACAGAACAACAATTGTTGTAGTCTTTTAAATACATTCCAGGTTATGTATTATTATTATTATTATTATTTTGAGTTACTAATTCTGTACTTGGACTCTTGGCTTTACCCAGGCAGTGGAAATGACCAACCTTGATTGTTTCATGGAACCAGCAGAATTTTGGCTTTATATAATTTGTAGTTGGCCTGGTTCAGAGGGATTTTGAAAATACCTCTGAAAAGTAGGTCATCTTTTTCAAGGTAAATCAGCCCTAATAAATTCTGTAAACTACAGCATTAGATATCTGAGAATATTATCAGTAGTAGTTGCTGACACCCTCTTGCGAATGGACAACAATACTGTGCTGATGCATGAAAGTTAGCAGGCTGCAATACCTCAAACAGCACGTAACCTGTTAATTTAAGAAGTAGGCTATACAAGGCTATACAATACAAAAGGACATTGTATGTTCCCCAAAGTCGTCAATTCCAGGGCAACTAGAGCCAAAGAGGGAAACGACTGTAAGCACGTACTAAGCAAAAGAAAAAAAAAAAAACGTTTAAATCCCATGTAGACTGCGGGCCACTTCAGCAGATGCAATGCACATACATTACATTCTCTGAATCTAGATGTTTAAGGACATGATTAATGATGGGCGCAGGACAATTAATACCAACTAACTTTAATTTTATTTAAATAAAAAAGCTATTTTTGTTCTGATTTTAGTGAGACAAAGACAGTTGTCTAATGCAAATAACATTAGTAGTTTTCTCTTGGCTCATCATTGCATATACAGAATGTTTTTTGAGTTTTGCTGGAACTGGGTTTACCTTTCCAGTTGAAGGTGATACTGCTTGTTTTCTCTACACAATAGCCTACAGTATAGGCAATGTTGCCTGTGTGAACTGCAGGTCCATCCAGGGAAATGGCAAAAAACAAAGCTTAAGATAACATCCAGGGCACCTCTTAGGGATGCTTCAAAATATAAATTTGCCATTGCAACAGATGTATTAGCAATAGTATGGGACTCTTTGCATCTAGAGCTGAAGAGTAAAATATGGTAAATTTTTGTGGCGTATTATGTATGTATTTTTTCATAGATATCCACATTTGGTATATTCCAGTTTTGATTAGGAGGGAATCAGTTTAATATTATAGCATGCAGGGTGAAATTTTGCATAGCTGAAACAGTGGCTTTAATATTTACGCAGTTCCTCTGTAGCCCTTTTGAGGGCAGTGCTGGACAATAAAACTGCTTTGTGGCTTGTGCATTAATTATTCTTTCTCATGTAATGAGAACCCCACATTTCATATGGAATGATTTCATGACCAAATATTCAGATGCATATCTGTGAAAATACACAATACTATTTGTTTACAGAACCGAGAAAGGGTGTTACAATGGAACATTTTTTACATGGAATTGTAGCTCCTACAAATAAATTCCAGGATCCCTGCATAACTGGAAACACCAGGTAGTTAATCCCTTAGGTTGGAATCTTCATTGACTAGCAGGTACAATTCAAAGTTTCACCAGTGAAAACTGACCATGGCATTTTTGTCAGAATTAATGTAAAAGGTTAACAAAGCTTCCATTAAGTGCCTTCTTAAAATGTCCAGAAATAAACTACTTTTTGCATTGTAAATGCTTCAAAACATATACAATTGAAAGCTTTCCACAGCATTCTAAATGGGTATACCTTAAAATGAATGAGAGTAATAATAAGAGTATTCACTGTTTGTACTACTGATGATATGGTTTCATAAAAGGATGGAAGTATACATGACCCTGCGTGCAGCTATAAAACTGTAGAAAACTTAAAGCTACAATACTTTCAACGCTGTCTTCATTGTGTTAACTGAAAGACATAAAATGGCTACACTGACCTTTCAAGTCCATTGTGTCCTGTTCCACTGAGGGGGGACTACTGGCAGAGAAGGTTACTGAAAGAGAAATCCTGGTGTCAGAGTGAATTAAATGGTCCTATCCCACATGGAATTCTGGGCTTCACAGAATTATGAGTGGATATGCTCCCATAGTTACAGATAACCAAATGTACTGTAATATTCAGATTTTCCAGTCCATTTTTTACTTATTTGAATCATTAAAATATGTAATAGATTTGGCTAGAGTTGACATTTTCAGGGCCATTTAATGTCACTGAGAGTTGCCTCCCTGCATGTAATTTTCATCTGATGAAAAGCATATTCTCTCATTTTGTGACTATAGATATGTAGATGGCTTGTTGAGCATCGCTATGTTTTTTGTGTAATCTCAATAGTAAATATTGCCATTTAATGATTGGTATCCACAAATATTTTACCACATTTCCTTAGTTGCTTTGATCACCATAGCTTGTGTACTTGTGGAATCAGCTTCAACCTGCTTGAGTGCTCCTGGCATTCCGTGCCACATTTTATTTACATAACTGAGGACAGATAAACAAATCAGTGAAGTCATTCTGTTCCCCATCTATCATAGTTGTCGTTTTGGTAATTATGAAATACCGATTTTGTTTTTTGATCTTTTTTTTTGACTAGGGTTGTTCCTTATATGTGGTTTAGTGAATTTCTGATGTTCTCATTTCCAACTAGATTACTTGTAGAACATGCTGATCTCCACTTGCATTATCCTTGACATTACTTGACATTACTTGGTCAAATAAGTGGTTAGTTCTGTTGTTGTTTATTATTGACAAAATAAAAACAAATGTGTGGACTTCAGTTAACATTATTTGAAGATAACTTTGTTTAAAACAGAATAAACCACTATTGTTTGAAAGGTAAAACAAATAAAGTGTCTTCAATAGTACCTTAAATTAATCAGTTTAATTAGACTAATCCAATTAGATTTATCTGCATTACTGCTGTAAATCCATTTCACATTCTGTGAAAAGTGGCCTGGCCAAACAATTCATTGTGTTTGAAATGAAAAACAATATTGGCTGGCACTGTAGCTTCACATGGTGTGCCGTGTGTGTATGTTTGTATGTATGTATGCACTCTGCACATAGATAGTGAACAACCCTGATTCTGAATTTCTATAGAACTAGTACTTCCCTGCTAACACAAAACATTTTCACAATGTTGTTGCCATGTTGTGGCAATGTTAAACCCTAACTGACAAACTATTCCAGGAACATAGTGAGAACATTTTGTGTGAGCTGTGTTGCACTTTTAAATGGGGTTTAAAAATAAATAAATAAATAAATAAATAAATAAATAAATAAATAAATAAATAAATAAATAAATAAACCTTGTTTTATTATTACACTTAACCAAATACCACAGAGATATCATGCTTCTTCCTGCTCACTAGGTCTTAACCTCCTGTCAGTTTCAACAAAAAATGTTCATATTTCATGTGCAATATCGTGGGCCTCCATGAGCAAATTTCAATGAAGAATATCTGGTTGACACCACTTTGCTATAAGCATATTAATCACAAAAAAATGATGTTTTGCATTTGCTGAAAGAGAGGAAATTAAATTGATCAGCCCTAAAGCTAACATCAGCCTGCTCTCCATCAAGGGGCATCAGCACAGATCTTTGACTGCTATGGCCCTGTATACGTCTACTGTACTTCAAAAAACATGCACTCACCACTGGGCAGATTGCTTAAGATTCAAACCTTCTCTCATTTGTTTTTAATGCAATTTTTTAAGGGTATCCTAAAACCAACACTACTGCGCTCAGTGTATAAAAGCAACAAGTATATTAAAGAATACATCAGGCAAAGAAGAGGCTACCATACAGGTGCATACATTAGCAAATAGGGATATTTATAAAAATGCTGGACACTTCTGATTGCCTGCAGTTATGTGTAGAATGGCAGTGATTCTGAAAGACAAGTGATTGTTCAGATGCATTTGAGATATTTGATCGTTGAGATACATCCTCAGCAATGGGGAACAGTAAGTGGAAGCACATGGTCCAGGATTGAGATGTATGTACATTTTCAAAATCCGAGGCAAAACATCTATGCAACCACATCTCATTTGACTGCAATTTGCAACCCGAGGCAAGAGCAGACAGCTGAATCCAATGAGGGTGGTGGCCCAAGGTTGTTTCCATTTTTGTGTTCAGCACTCCTACAACTGCAGTCTAAGCATTTTTCAGCTGACCGAAAGAAATAGATTTACATACACTACTTTGGAGGATAAGCCGGATAGTGTTCTTCCCCCATGCTTGCTAGGCATGTAAATGAATGACAAAATGAAAGACAAGAGTTCTTAATTAAAGGATCATTCTTTATGCTACATTTTTACTTGATCCTTCTCCTCTGGAATCACAATTGTCTCACTTATGAACCACTTATTGGTATCTCTACACAAAGAAGCTCAATGAATACATGGTCATTACATTCATTTATCAGTCTATAACACACTTAATCATGCTCCATAATGAACTTCAGTGTGAACAAATGATAGTAGATACAGAACTGCACAGAAGCTTAAAACAGATATTTTACCAATACATTGAACTGTCAAGTGAAAAAGTCTTTATTTAAGCACTGCATACCCACTCTACTCCCAGTCTATGAATCACTTTCTAGAATTACTTGCTGTTGCCAAATGTATCTATCTGTCCTTGTGTACTACCAGCACAAAATAAACCAATTTGTGAGACAAACACATTACATGCGCATGGACGAGACCTTTATTCCTTGTGTCTTAGATTGTACATCATATCTGTTATTCATGAAAATTTCATGTCTCTAGCTCTAGCCATCACATGGGAATTTGTGAAAAGCTGGATGAAGAATGTGAAGAACGGAATAACAACAACAACAACAACAACAACATTTATTAGGGGCTTGGACCCCTAATAAATGCATACAAGGGTTACAAATCCTGTGGTTGTTTCACACATAACGCTGTTGCTATCATTACATTTAAGCTTTGTAATGCCTGTTCCATGCTGGACCACTTGCTGGTATATCAAACTCTGGACTCTCCCATTTTTGTAAGTCGCTTTGGATAAAAGCGTCTGCCAAATAAATGTAATGTAATTTAAAAAAAAAAAAAAAAAAAAAACAAGTCAGGATCCATTCTCAACAAATATGTCAGCTATGCTAGCTTGTCAAGGAGTATTGTTGCCCTGAGAATAAACTTTAACACACAGGGAAATAAAATACAATGAAAATATAGAGAAGGCATGTCAAATAAGTCACACTTATGAACTGCCCTCTGAGAATCTGAACAGTGTCTAAGCTGCTACATCCTTAGTGTGCCTACTGCTGCTACAGTGAGTGTTGTTTCCAGGCAGCAGATGAGTGTGTGTACCACTTTTGAGGTACAAAACACCTCAAAAGTGGGTGGTATTTAATTTGTGTTATAGGCAGAATGTGTGAATTAACTTATTGGACATTTATATTTTAAGTAAAAAGCTTGGGGAAAGGTTATTGGCATTGTCAGTATTTTGTGTAATGCATTTTGGAATGATAAGTATGGTTTTAGACCTTGCAAAATAGCATGACTAAGGAGATGTGTCAAGGGCAGGACACAGTGCTATATGAATATTTCTGAATGAAAGGCCTTTAAATAATTACAATTAAATAGAATGGGTGTGTTTCAATTTCAGTAGTTTTACTGATTGCCTTTGGGTTTTGAGCAGACCTTAATCACCATTCTGAAGAAAGCAATGACCCTTCTGTCTTTCAGGGAGGGCAAAATTGAAAATTACTTTTTTACTGTCCATGTACTCCATCTTTAAAAAGTACAACATAGCTATCATAATTCTCTCACCTTAGTGACTATTTAGAAGACAACTTGATCCATCCTGGGGCGAAGTAAATTCCTGGGGCAAAGTAAATTGTTGTGATTCATTCTGTCCATCAGTCCCATTAAAAACATTTCATACCAAAAATTCCAACATACGTGCCTTTTATTCAAATTAGCAATCGAGTGCACTGCTTATAATGGTTATAATAATTGTTAGTTTGGACCAGGTAGGATAAACAAAAATCTTTGCTAATATCACATCCAGATCAATTGATTTTTAAGGCTAATGCACATAACTGAGGAAGTAATAAAAAAGATCATGCCATTTCCTCTTGGCTCAGGTTTCACTGAGAGGATTATTCTAGTGGTTTAAAACTGAGGTCTAATTCCATGGTTTGTCATCTTTTGCTAAACCTTCAAATTTTACGCTATTATAAACATAAAAAATGCCCAAAAAATACAATCGTAAAAATACAATTGTATCAAGAAAGATACAATGTAAAAACCCATGGGTAATTAGTAAAATTACTGTACCTTTGCTTTTATGATACATTTTCACACTGATTTATTGAAGTCATATTAACCTGTGTTATGTCATCTACTTGAGCTGTTCGTGTGATTGTGATATTCACAGAAACCAATTGTAGGCAAAGGAAATTGCAACTGAGGTAATATCTTTGAACAGCATTTTAATTAAATTTGCTAGGGTAGACCAACACTTCATTACACGATTAACCAATCCTCATCAGTGGAATTAGTGCATTATTTATTAGCACTAATTATTTTCACATAATGGCTGCCTTGATATATTTAACCTTCACATTATATCTGAGATAATGACCCTGTAAAATTGTATTGTTAGAAGAGTGGAGTTCTAAAGATTATGCAAAGGACTTTACAATGTGTGTCCCAGCTAGGAAAAGGAATTATCTTTTTGTTGAGTTTGCAGTTGGAATGCATTATCTTATAAGATGAATACGTTACTGTTGTCCATTGATAAAAATGTCTGTACCTCACCTGTACCTCATATAACTATCACAAGATGTGGTGGGCTGGCTTCAGATTCATAGCTATAACAACTAACAATGCCATCAAGGGAGACTGCACCATAGAAACAACAGGGATATCATGAACATACGTACAGAACAGCCATTGACACACAAAAAGCCCCAAAGCACATTAAATTCATCCCTGCGGCATCTTTCCCATATGAGAAACGACAACATAACCCCATTCAGATAAGGGATTTGAGCTGGTATAGACCATTCAAGTACAGTGTATATTTTGTCATGATATGGCATTACAAAATTATTTATAACATTGTAAATTGTCTCTTAATATGCTTTATGTTGGTCAGGTAATCGTTTTATGTATTTTATTTTTGTCTGCACATGACCACCTCCCAATTCTCGACCCCACCCCAGCCCACCCATATAACACCACCTTTATGTTATTCTGAACCGATGACCGCAATACCTCCATTTACCCTCTCCTTCCCTCTACTTAAAGTTTATCAGCCCTTCATCAGCTGGAATAATTAGGGCCCTCTGCTCCCCAGCAGAGGACGCTGTCCTCGATAATAGCTACAAATACCCTGGAAAAGGGACACCATGGGAGGTTTTATTCTGCCTTTACTTATTTATGAACTTGACATTCCACATCATGCAAAATTTAAATCTTTACCTTGTTCCTGCTCCAGTTGCTTTATCTGTGGCCTCAGCAGAGAATTAGCAACCCCTCCCCCTAGCACTACCAGCAGCCCTACACATACAAACCTTCTCACAACAAAATATACAACCACGAGCTGAAGCTTACTACAGAATACAGAAATGAAAAATGCAAAAATGGACCTGTGGCAATATGTTATGATATTTGAAATAATAGTGGTTTAGTTTTAAATGAAAACATGTCTTCTTGGGTGGTTAGCCATTATCTTAATGCGATTTGTAAATAAAATACAAATGTTGTGAGGATAATTGGTCATTGTTATTGACATCGCCAATACTTGGTTACAGTATATTTAGCATAAATCTGAACTGTTTCATCTGTTCCTTAAATAACACAAGGCTTTTGACTAAGTGCACCTTGGAAGCTAATGAGGGTGTTAACTGAAACAAATTAAAACAGCACAAGGAAAAAAAAACACTATGACTTCTAGAGCAGATGTATTATTTGATATATCTTACAAATATAAAGGAAATGTTTTAATTTATTCTGCTTATTTTTCAGACATGTTTAAGAAATTGCATTCATATAATTTCTGGTGAACCAGCATGGAGGGCTACAGAAAAGTATCTTTATATCTTTAATAAAAAACATCTTTTTCCAATGAATCACATGTAAACCACCACTGTACAAAATTTTCACCAAAACAATAAGATGTCACAGGCATGTATAGTTTAACATTAAATGGTTTCGTGCTATTTTCATATACTATAATAGGATCCACATACATAGTAGAACTCCTGTAAAGAGCAGGCCTAACAATTAAGGCTGGGTGCCTGCATTAATATGTGTTTTCTGGAATGTAACTTCCACTGTCACTTTTCAGTATTCAGGTATGACAGATTGAATGTGATGTGTGCCCAGGGCAAACTGTTCCCATGCCAAGACGGTGAATGTCGCCTTGGGGACAAAGTTCATTTAGAAAATATTACACTGGTTTTCCAGGAACCCTATTTAAAATGAACACAATTTAGGTTTGCAATCTTAATGAATTGGTCAGAGGTTAACAAAATAAAATGTTTCAGGGTGTTATTGAATCATTCGACTGGAAGTAAACAGTGACAAATGACAAGCATGACTAGGTTGAATAGCCTTGTTCTCATTATGCTTCTTACAATACGCTCTGTTTATCTATAAGACCAGAAGCATATGTGGAAATGCATAACTTGACTGCTACAGTTAATGTGATATGTGATATCACGTTTCTATTGACTTTCTATCAGAAGTCTTGAATTCTAAACAACTGAGCATATTATTTGGAATTTTATGTTCCTTTTCAAGTTCATTTAAATATTTTAAATTGCCTTACATTAACGTTAAAAAAAAAAAAAACACATTTTACTTTACCATAGATTGGTCCAAATTCTCAAATTAGCATAGATTGGATTCAAATTCTTAAATTAGCATAGCATAGTCAATTTCTTATGTGGAATACATTGATGAATTAATGAATGCTCATGAGCATGAAAGCAATAATTCTATGATGACCCACAATCCACATAGTAAATCATTATGATGAATAAAATATGACACTTCTTGAGAGGAAGTAAATAATTGATGGTTGTCCTGGATTATCTTGTCTTGCACTGTAATGTCTTGTGAATGAAAATATGCACCATGGATGAGTATGGAGTGGCAGGCAACTAAACTAATTAATTCAGTGGCAGTGTTAAAAAAGAAGAATTTAAGCTCATGTATGAATCACTATATTATTATTATTATTATTATTATTATTATTATTAGTATTTGAAAATGCATAGACTCCTCTTAAAATTAATGTAAGACTTAATGGAATACATAAGTAGATTTACATATAACATACAATATGTAATATATATATATAATACAAAAGAGGGCAGACATCGAGCTACCTGGAGGCACACTAAAATATTATACATGCAGGCTACAATTTATTGGCAGCACCACCCCAAACAAATGTGATGTATGTTTCTAATAAAGGAGGTGATAAGCTCTTAAGGGATTGGTCTTCATTATTCTCTTGGGACAGTGATTGGCGGGTACATACTTCCTTTCTGTGCAACCACTGAAAAAAAAAGGCTGGACAGACACAACAAATAGCCCTTCTACCTCCAAAGAGGTTCAGCCTGGTTTGTTGCAGCGCCTAACTGACAAATCCATTGAATTTCTGTTCTTATCAAACACATAAATGTATGTTGCCATCAATTCAGATCCACCCGCGAGAGGCTCTGTTTTTGCCTCTTGCCTCCTAACACAGAATGAGAAGTCGACAGCAGTGAAGCTGCATCTTTTATATAACCTGGCAGATGGTGGTGCAACTGCCAAATCATGGGTGCTGTATTAGCTTGTCTTTTTTAGGATGGGGAAAAACAGTAGAACCGCAGAGACACAAACCTCAGAGACAGACTGAAAATTTTAACACGCCTCATTAGCAAAAACTTTACAGCGCATTTTTCATATTTCCAACCATCTCAAGAGTCACTGTCTCTCACTATCAACTTCTATAGCAGGCAACTGTTCGTAAAGATGAAGGAGTCATGTTTTAAAGACTTAAAAATATTATGTCCTTTCACAAACGTAGGGGAGAGTGGCCATGCATGTAACTCTTGATACAGGTAACACGATCAATAATGTAATGTACAGTGCAGCTACCTTAGCCAGTTCAGGTCTGTACAAGTGCAATTCAGTCCTCTACCTCCTCCCAATAGAGCAATGTGACAACCTTGGCAGGAAATATTTTACGAGAACCATTCACCCGGATGGCAGGGAGTGCGAATCGCCCTGCTGCAGCAGAGCGGAGTGGTCGAGCTGGCATGTAGGATTGAATAGTGTCCTGGAGGTAGTCAGGGACTGTCCTGTTGGCTGCAGTGTAGGCAAGGGTCAGGACTTTGAACCTGAGCCTGGCAGGTAACTGGTAGGCAGTGGAGTGACCTCAGCAGGGGAGTAACAAGTGAGAATTTAGGAAGGTTGAAGACAAGTCAGGCAGCAGCATTCTGAATCATCTGTAGTGGTTGCATGGCACAGGCTGGCAGGCTTGCATGGAGGGAGTTGCAGTAGTCAAGACGGGAGGTCACCATAGCCTGGACAAGTAGCTGGGTGGAGTGCATGGTCAGGTATGGTTGAATCCTCCAGATGTTGTACAGGAGGAATCTGCAGGATTGTGATGTTGCCTTGATGTGCTCCATGTGGTCCAGCTTGTCATCCAGGACCACTCCCAGACTGGTGGAGTGGAGATAAGTGGAGATGAGTAGTTTGTGGTTGACCGTGTCGAATGCTGCACACAGGTCTAGGAGGATCAGAACAGAGAAGAGGGAAGAGGTTCTTGTGGTGGAAGGCAAGGAAGGCAATATCTGTTGAGTGCCTGGATCGAAAGCCAGACTA
This sequence comes from Anguilla anguilla, assembly GCF_013347855.1. NCBI lineage: Eukaryota > Metazoa > Chordata > Actinopteri > Anguilliformes > Anguillidae > Anguilla > Anguilla anguilla. The sequence goes on along the minus strand of NC_049203.1, from coordinate 47,309,615 downwards.
GTGACAGTCAAGTCAGTAGTTCTGAGGGAGTGCTCCCTCACTGCTGCCACTGATGTCTTCAGGATACAGCTGTCTCTCCTAGCATCTTTTCTGGGTCAGTAGTTTTCAGCTCCAAAAGGAACAGCATGGGTGGGAAAAGTCCCAGTACAAAAGAAAATAGTGACAGTGGTGAACAAAAACACCTGATCCACTTTTGGATCCACTCCTTCTTCTTGAAGAGATCAGGGGTCAAAACAGAGTTCAACAGCCTCTGTGTTAACAGTCTTGTATTGCAGTATTTAAAAAAAAAAAAAAAAAAATGTATTGCAGTATCTTCACAACAATTAGACATGTTGAAAAGAAGAAATAAGAAAGGAGGCTCATAGGCCACATGCAGTTACTCAATGAATTCTCAATTTCATATTTCACCCCGTTTTCCTATTTCTAAATCTCAAATGCCTGTTGCTGTTGATAAATTTTTGTGTATCTGTAACATATAGTAACTGCAATGAATTTCCAGTGCAGTGCTATACAATGCATTATAGATAATATATGACCAGATAATCATTACTCTGTGTGCACTACTTGAGCTACACCACTTAGCAACAATTTGGTTTTATCAATCCGAATCAAATCCCTTTGATGACAGCCTTCTCAGAAGATAAAAGAACAGCTGGCTGTTAATGTTACTGTAAAGTACACTGCATTCATTTTAACGATTCAGTTGTAAAATGTGACTCAAAGTAATATTCCCATTTAAATGGCAACCTGTCACAACAGCTTCATTTGAAGGGCCTGTCATAATGCAGTTATGTGCAAAATGGTTTGGAATTCATTTTAATTGCATTAAGCAGAAGCACTGTATCGGCCTCTGAGCCATCCATACATTTTTATAATAGCGTAATATTTGAAATTGTACATGCAATACACAATTATGCCATGGTATTGCATCATTTCACTGTGGTTGTTGTTGTTTGTTTGTTTGTTTGTTTATTTATTTTAATTTGCACAAAAGTTCATATTTTCATTACTGTGTCAGCCCTGGCACCATCATATTAATTATCTCTGATGGCACCCACACACAGTATCCATTAAGTAATTTATATATCACTTTTTATAAAAGTTACGCAAAATACTTTAGAAGAAACATTTAGGTCACTTCGCATTTCATTTTGGCTCTGATTATAAACTGACACCAGTAGCAAGTTATATTCCATTAGTCTCTATCCTACTCTATAAGAATTTGTTCATAGAGCAATACTGTGCTCAATGCATAATACAGGGTCAAGAAAATAATTACCTGCTATAACAGGTAAAATATACGCTAAAAAGTAAAGCTAAATACAAATGCTCTTACCAATGGTTGGCAATCCAGAAACAGTCTGAGGTAGTACGAATTCAAGTGTCACATTGGCCAGAAGCATTGCCTGAGGACAAAAAGAACATTTTCTGATTTCATATGCTGCAGCTTAAATAATAAAACTATGTTTCTCAATTCTGTGTAGAATTAGATTATTTTCAGATTACTACTGTACTTGTACAAATTATGTACATATTTGATTCTATTTTTAAAATATGAGATCTATTCAATGTTTCTCAACCTAAAAAAAAAGCAAGTGTATAAAATTATGACCTTTCTTACATGGAATTTTGCTTGTGTAGTGTCTAATCACATATGGTTAACAACATATGTCTCATCGTATCAAGTTGCATATTAAGCATGTATCAATCATAAATAGGTGCTATATGTATTAACAGTAGACACATGGTATGTTGAAATATATGTATTAATTATACCTGAACCTCACAATATGGTTTCTGGCAGAACAGGGACAGGCCTATTTCAAATTTCCCCCCAGCAATTCATTATGTAAGGAATAAACTACGAACAGTTGCACTGTGACGGTGATGGTGTGATGTGTTGCAGCCTAAGGGAAAGACATGGTGTGAAGGCATCTGACAAAGTATTAGGGCACAGAATGCATTTTTTTATGGGTGCATGGACATGGATTTCAGTGATTCATTGTTATGGTGTGCATGTTAGGTATATGTCTTATACTTGTGTTGAATCCAAAAAATCCTGGAAAGCACTCCCATTGAGAATTTTTCATTTTAGGATTCAGCACCCAGTCACAGTTATTATCATTTGGAATAGACTGTTTATTTAATTTTACCTGACAAAGACATTGGGATGGCAGTCATGCCCAATATCTTTACTGCACAAAGAGTTTGGCACTTTTCAGTGGTAGACCACAGACACTTTCTTCAAACAAATATTAAATCATACGCCCTCTCACGCCATGTAAACTCAAAGTCAAAATCAACTGTTTGGAACATCAATAAGAAGAGAGAAAGCAGTGGTATGCTCAGAAACCACAAAGGGCCTGGTAGGCCAAGGAAGGTCTCTACAGTTGATGACCAAATAATTCTCACCATCATGACGAAAAAGCCTCAAACAACTGACCAACAGATCAGAAACATTCTTCAGGAGGCGTGGATGCAGCAGTGACTGTCTGCAGAAGACTTCATGAACTGAACCACTGAGGCTACACTGCAGGATGCAAAGCACTAGTTAGTCACAACACAGGATTGTCAGGTTACAGTTTGCTAACATGTATCCCTTCCAACATAGGAAGGCTTAAATAAAAGACATGCTCCTGGTGCAGAAGCATTAAGATAAAGCAGGATGCAAACGAGAACCCTTCGATGGTTTTATCTCTCTGAGTGGGAGATGGGAGACCTTGGCCTAAGGAATTTGTCTCTGCTTACGAGTTACAAGCACCCTTTATTAAAAGCCATCTATCATGGTTTGAATATTCACAGCTAAACCAGCATATATCCTTCCCCAACTGCATCACAATGTCTTGATTCTCCTCACTGTTAGCTCTTAATTTTATCAGATATAATCATTATCAGATATTATATTATCAGTTGAGATATGTTGTTTTTGATTAGTACATTTTTAAAACCTCACTACCAGGAAAAGTAAAAGGAGTGAGTCTTCCAGCAAATGTTCTTCCTACACTGGCCTATCTATCTAAAAATGTGTTAAAACAAGAATGAAAAGTAACTGATTGACCACCTGCAACCTACAACAGAAAAGTACCAACACAAAACATTAACAGAAAATAAAACATAGTTGCTGCAAATTGTAAAACACAAGGATGCAAAGGGAGTTTAAAAAAAGAAATCCGTAAGCCAAAAATAATTTCTAAAAGCCATCTTCAACTAAAGTGTCTTCAGGCTTTATCCACTTGACTGTCAGGTGGACATCGTCAGGCAATCAAGCCCTAATCAGCTCCAACTGCAGTATTAGGACAGACAGACAGACTCCACAAAGCAAGGCAATGTAACAGCTAGCATGCTTGCATTGGTTTGCCATGGTGGTTTCTGAACATTGATCTGTACACTATATCACTGGGTACCAGTGAGTTAAAATCTAAAATTTAACGATTTCAATAACAATAAATGAAAAATAAATAAATAGCACTTGCATATGGAATATTTTTGTATTCATGTATAAGATCAACATCAAGAAAACAATATGTTCCAAAATATTGTGTATATTCACTGTTTTTTTGTAGGAAAAAACGTGTTTCTTATACAAAAATATTGGTGAGAACAGTTGATTAAATTAATGGTAAATTATATAAATACATGCCTATATGTTGTGCAAGATATAGGAAAACATTTTAATAAACAAAAGCAGAAGTAGAACCTATGTTTAATATGGTAATATAATAGAGTAGCTGGTTTCATGGTGTCCAGTATACAAGTTTTCTAGAATTTATTAACATCATGCAGTGATACAGCCTATGTAAGGAGGTTATGAACATCAGTTCAGGTTATCATATAATCAATGAAGAGGCTGAACACTGACCTAGCATTAGGGGAGAACTCACCATAATCAATTTACTTGTTGAAGTAAATAGATCTCTGTCTGTAGCTGCCTGGTAACTTGAGAGGGGTTCCAATTCCCTTTGGTCGAATAAAAAGAGAAACGAAATACCCTTGCATTACAGAACAATGTGTGCTAGAGTGATGTAGTGAACTAAATAAAGACCAATTACATCACCAGCTGTAGTTGTTGCTCAAAATGATCCTTAAAGTGCACCTTGGATACTTCTCTGAATATATCAGCTCAAAGCATTTGTTAGAATCATGCAACACACAACCAATAAGGCAAATGCAAAATTTACATGAATATATATATATATATATATATATATATATATATATATATATTAAAAAATACTGAAAATCCAAACCAAATAAATAAACATGCAGGAATCAGGATCAAGTGAATTAAAACAGCATAGAATGTCCCACCCTAACACATTCACTGGAACAACTGGCCAATTGAATATGAATTAAAAATTGAAATCTGTGAAAAGTGCCTGGCCTCTTTGGATCAGAATTCTGCTCAAGAATAGTGACCAAATTCACCATAGATTATTAAGATACAAATGCTATCACACTTGTGCACTTATGTCAAGCAGTTGATTTCCTCTAAATTGTGAATGTCCCATATGGACAGACTATGTAATTTTTGCCAAAAGTGATAATGCATCTACATGATTTGATCATGAATTTTAATTAATTCGTCTTTTTGTTAGCAACCGCATATGACAGTCAGGCATCTAGAGCTATCAGTTTCCTAAAGTCTTATATTTTTAATCTATACAACTGCTGGAATGCATTTTCACTTGATCAACTATATGGCTTGTCGCCTGTGGAATCATGTATTATTATACCTCGTTTTTGCCATACGCTGTCAGGGAAGGAGCATGTAAATTAAAATGGCAACACAAAAAGGAAGCTTATGGAAAATCCATACCCCTCAAGCTGCAGCCAACATTTCATTGTGTGATGGTAATCAGATTTAGAACAACAGGACTGATGGTCTTTCAGACTGATTTTGTTTTCAGATTCATCTGCTTAAATTGTTATATTAAAAGGCCACTATTACATTTGAGCTGTAATCTAAAATATGATTTATATTCAATTATTTGTGCAAGATGATGGATGCTAAGAGATCAAAGCTAGATATAACATTACCCTTTTTTACCAATGACTATTTACAGCAGATTTTATAAACTGGTATCTGTAAAATGGAATCAACATGGTTTAAAAGAGAGATTATTATGGTTGAATATGAAAGCCATCCTGCAATTTTAAGAGAAGTTGACGAAACATGCAATTTTTTACACAAGATTTTATTCTTTTAGAATCCAAACAAAAATAGATGGATGTGGATGAGTGGGGGAACCTAGCATATCTTTCGTTTTCATCTGATGTCTTCATAACTGTTGAAGAAGTTACAGTAAGTTGAACTACATAAACAGGCCAATAATATTTGAGAACAATCACAAGTGCTCACCATCAGCTCAAAATAATAACAATGTGATGATTATGAAATGGGCCTTTGTAAATGTAATATTAGAATTCAGCTAGAAAACAGTGAACGTGGATTCACACTTCAGACTTGCAACATCAGTGACATTTTTTATACTGAGGTCTATAAATATATGACTGCTTCTCTCCCGCAACCATTAATGGATGCATATACAGTACATGTCTTCAAGGCTTGACATTATACTATCATAGTATACTATTCAGGATTTTTACCTTGAAAATATAATAAAATAACCACACTAAGGCATATCTATGATGCTCTGGCGATCTCTATCTTTACACACTTTAATCAAATTTGTGCAGCTTTACCTGTATTTGTTGTTCTCATACCTCCCATTCATTAGACAACTTCAATAGCAAAGTGCTGCACCAAAGCCAGTTATTGCTCAACTGGAACAAGTATGATTACCAATTTGAAATGGCGACATCACAGCTCCTACATCCTTCTCCCACCCCTACATGCCAACTACATCGTGGTAATACAGCATTATCAACTCTATAGTCTGTACAGAGTTGTCTATAGTAGAGAAGCATTTTTTTTGTGATTCACAGTGCAACATAGGCCATTTCCAGTTTTCTTCAGGAGCTTGTTCTTTTTATGTAGTTCCCTCGAGGGGTGTTATTTTGTCTCAATGGATCAGATCAAGACAAAATTGTAGATCAACTGATGTTTCAAGTATGATATTGCATACCCCATTCCCGACAACAGCAATCTACCTCTTAGAGTCATAAAATGCTATTAGAATTGCCATGTTTTGATTTTTCCTTTTGACAGATAGACACTACTAAAAACTAATTAGCTCCAATTATCCTGATTTCTGCTTCAGCCCATTTCCCCTGACTTGGTACATAATTATGTCTCCTACTGTCTAAATAAAGGCATTGTAGATACCCTTGAAAACAGATAATCTCGAGGACCTCGCCCTGAAATGAATTGCTAATTCAATAAAGGGAAGACGAGACAAAATAATACGAAAGTTATACTGAGAACTGTTGGTATGTGTCATGGAGAAATGAATACACGAAACCCACCCACTACGTGTTTCAGACAGAGCCAGGTTTTGTCATTACTCCACTGTACCCTTTTTGTACCAACATGCCATGCTTCTGTAAGGCTTTGAATACACCCAGCAAAACTTTGAAACTGCAGGATCCTTCTGCAAGTTGATACTGCAGGTGCTAAATACGGAAACACCGGCATTCTGAGCACGTCTGTACTTTATTTATCAAAAGGCGAGGCTTCAGGCAGATTGCACGCGTGCGGAAGCCTGAAACGCATTGTTTAAATTATGGAAAAAAAGATGTAATCCATGCCCTTACCACATCTACAGATGCAAAATGACTTATTGCTCAGAGGCATCCTAATTACAAGGTATTTAGCAGTCAGCCCCTAAAAAACACCTGCCAGAGGCAGGGATGAGAGGGAGGAGACATGTTTTTTTCCCTTTCACAGGAGAACGCGCACCAGCTGGGAAGCAAGCCCCGGGAAATAGGGATGCAGATAACAGCCATATGGTATCTGTGTTTCAGCGTTTCACTTGTTTTCTCAGATGAAATAAAGCAGGTGATCTTGTTTCTCGGGCAGTGGCGAATAACTGAATAACATAAAATTCAACAGGCAAGCAACCTGGGGGAGGGGTGTGTGTGTGTGTGTGCATACTGGTGGGGGGGTATGGAATTCAGTTGAAGTACTGTGGGGTTACATATACTGCTATTCTATTCATTCATGTTCGTATCGATATGAGTGCTACACACTATGCTTAATGATGCTAAGAATCACAACCTGCTTTATTTCTTCCAGTAGACATTTTATGCCCACAAACAGAAGAATCAGTTCAGTTTCTGCATTTATATACCATTGTAGCTAGAACAGTTGATATACCACTGCGTAACTCAAAAGAAAAATAGATAAACTGAGATAAAAGGTATAAAATATGGAGCAGGTGGAACTGATTTTGGAATTTGAGTCATTCTGATTAAACGTTTATGAAAGGTCTGTTAACCTCCCACCCCCCGGGCTTTTCTTATTCCATTGTACCAAATAAAATCGCTTGGAAGAATCGCTTAATTTAGCTTAATTTTGCCGTGTTTGACTTAATTAGCATATTAGCCAAAATAACCTTTTTATCTAGCATCTATCTCAAGGTAATTAAACCTGATATGCATTATCCTTAACCTCTCATGGTTTTAAAGTCAATGAGGTTTTCTCCCTGTAATGGATAAACATTAAATGTACACTTGATTTCTACCTCAGCGCAACAAGTATGCTTTCTACTCAGTCCCTGTCCTAAATAATGTAAACCTTATGCATTTTCTGTAATATATGCGTATTTCTTTAAATAAATGTGTGTATGTTTGGGTTTGCGCATATGTCTGTGAGTGTATATAGTGAGGTGAAGATGAGGGAGGGGAAACTGAACAGAGCAGGTGTGCACACAAATAAATGCAGTGGAAATAAAGACGCCTGTACACTTTTCGTTTGTGTTCGGGTTATTTTAGGTTTAGAGAGACATGGATAAAGTTCATGTCAAGTTGGTGTCTGTACTGAAGGAATATATTTGGCTATAGTTTTACCGGAAGAAATGGAAGAATGGAAGGTGGTTGGCTGGATTGTGCGATATCTTTCAAAAGCATTAGATGTCTGACGGTGATGTCAGATTGAAGCTGGATTGGAGAGCATCACTAAAAGCATTTCTCTGGTTATGGATCCCAATAGTCATGGCAATAACATTTGTCAATGTCCTCTTTATGTTATGAAGTAGAAACAGCGTAGATGTTTTAGGGATGGATGATATTGATGTAATATAATTTCTATAATTTATTGATGAAGTATTTTTTATTATATTTTATTATGTTTCTGTCTGTTCTTCCATGTGTACTCTTTCAAATTATGTTTATATACCTAAACATATGTCCTCAGCTAATAAAAATATATATATTTTACGAAATCTAATTAAAACAATGTACTCATCATGAAATATGAGGAACATTTTCACGTGTACCTTCTTTTTTTGATGAATGGTGTTTCCAGAGGTGATGAATGTGTTCTCAGGCGGTGAGCTTGGAGCACAAACACACATATATTGCAGCAATCATCTCTTGTCTGAGCAAAATATCTTCAAAATTATGAAATACTTTCTAAAGGGACCAGTATATGAATATACTGGCCGTGGTGTCTGTGGATGTGTTTGCTTTGTTTTAAAAAAAAATTTTGTACATTGTTTGGAGTATACTGCCTTCTTAAGGTTTCATAATCTTGCAGTCTCATTTTCGGGGTAAGTACCTTGCTTCCAGTGCACATGGGAGTCTATCTACTTAGCGTGGCACTGTGTCAAAGGTGTTTGGTGATTTTTTTCTGTCAAATGAATTGTATTTGACCTGTGGGAAATCATAGCATGTATGACACAATTTACAATAACCCTGGTGAAACCTATTCAGACCAGTTACTGAGTCATGAATGAGATTGTGTCGTTTAGAAATATTCATTATTTTGTTCATTAGAAATGACTGAATTTTGGATGTGCATGTATTTGTATTTTAAATGTATTTTAATATTCATTGGCTGCCTACATGAATAGGTTTGTTGGAAGAATACAGGGAATAATTGGTAAAGTAATTGGAGTGTTGAAGTATGGAGGGAAGTGTACAAATGTATATAGCAAAGAGAGAAGAGGCTTTAAAATAAATGTAAATGTATAGACAAAATGCTAACAAAATCATAAAATAAAAGATCACAAAATAAATTAAAATGGGACTGCAATCACCTCTGCATAAGTGGTGTTGTGTTGCCACTGTTTGCAATGTCTGTACTATATTCTATAGCTGTAGTGGCCTGGAAGAGAGTTATTAGCAGCCGAGTTCAGAGATTAAGAACTTTAGCCTGTTATGGATTATCATCTGATCTCTCCTAAGTAATTTTATTCGAAAGCACAATACCCTTGGAGCCAGCCTATTCTCTGTGTCTCATTAACCTTCGTGTTAGATAAATCAGATGGAACCGCTCTAACAAAGATAAGCAAACTGCAGGCCTGCAGGTTTGTGATGCATGGATCGGGCAGGCTAATAGGAATATATTGACAGCAAAATGGTGTGCTTATCCAGCTTTCGCTGCACATTGCAGTGAGAAATCCCCAAAGCAGATGGGAAACACTCAGAAGGGAAGAGGGCGTGCGTGCAGTGGGGACACAGTAGTATAAATGATCCACGTGTTGTCATTAATTCATCACAAGCACGTGGAAACAACTTATGGGGAAAAAAAATTCTATATATATATATATATGTATATATAGGCTAGATTTTGGATATTGCAAAGCTTCATTTACCAGTTATGAGCAAATGATAAACTAACTAATAAAAGCATACCAACTAGTTCGCTTAAGAAATTATTTGTATGCAGTGAATTTTATGTGTATGAAAAATGTGCATTATCATCAGTTGTCTACACATCAATGAGGGAAGATTTTTCATTTTTGTCTTTATCAACACCATTTTCATGACCATGGGTATACATGATGAACTAATGGTCACTAAAGAGTGACTATGAAGAGATGTAGAGTGGTTACTTAGTGTTGTGTGTGCATTTCCTGTTCCTGCTGGTTGCTTAATAGAGCTTTCTTTATCTACGCATTACTGCAGTCCCTTTGTCTGCCTTTCTCCTGGGGGTCCTGATAGACTTGTTTCTATGGGGCATCAATTCCAGGGCCTTTAATGTTGAAGTCAGCTCTCGCTGAGGGTGGTTGCTACACCTTGCAATGTTCCAGTGGTCAGAGAACATAGCCCCTTTGCACTTGTTTGTTAAGGGAAGTAATGGCTTCAAGTTTTCTAGAATCAGCCTTAAATTAAAACCTTGCCAGGTCCTTAATCAAGTGTGCTGGCTTCCGGATGTCCAACAAAGTGAAGTGGGCATGTTTACTAGAGGAAAAAAAAATGTTGTCAGCTCATAATTATGAGAGGCTTCTTGTTCCTGGTGGTCCCTGTGTATTTAAGAGGACTGTCATTCACTTCTGGTCCCTGTGGAGCAGTACCTCCTGGAATCACCAGCAGATGGACAGGGAATGAGGGGAGGCATCGCTCTTCTGTGACAGCAGCCAATTGATCAAGTCATGGGACTCAATTCCAGCAAACAGACCCATAATGCTGAAGTCAGTAGGTTATCACAAAGGGGTATGCACCTTGCTCTTTGCTTTCATTTTCAAATGTGTCACTTTTTTCTTTTATGCTGCTGGGTTGTGCCTAATCATCTTGTCTGTAATCAAGTGTACAGGATTCCAGCTTCTATATAAAGTACAGTCAAATCTCAAGTTGAGAGAAAATTCTGAGGATAATGCACTGTAGCATCAACATATTGTGGATTTTTTGCTTGAAGATTCAGAATTTCATCTCCCGACAAACTGTCAGGCCATACAGCATACTAGCTGACGATGGACAATCTTCACATTCCTGCATGATTATGCAGTATGAATGCACCTCGCCTGCATTCTTCCAAGGACCCAATAGCGACCACCAGAGGCAGCTATGCATGTGGAAGGACATCAGTAAGACCGGCTAAACATCCCAGGCAGTAGCTGCAGTTTATCTTAGTCTTAACTGATATTATATGTCATAACTCATGTTTAGTGTGCCACTGTATTAAGATAGCTCCGACTGAGCTTATGGCAGTCTTTTCCTCATCTCAACAGTTCCGATAAAATCAAATGTTTAATATTATTGTAAGTTTTTAGTCGTGGCTCAAAAGGTTTTTGATGGTCAACTATCCAATTTATAATCATATACTGCCAACAGCCAATAGGTGTGTTGTCTTTGTCTGACATCAGCACAACAGTATGTGAGTTTCCGACAGGAAGAGGAGGGATAAGATTTTTTAAAACTCTACAAAATAATCCTGTTGGAGTTTTATAATATGTGAAGCTGTGTGTTTTCCAGTCTTTGCAGAATCTTAAGATGTGTGCAACACTTATAATAAAAACGCATGACTTGGGGAAAGATTGTTGTTAAATATGAGAGTGTGTCAGTGTTAGTGGTCTAGAAGTCATCTAATGTATGGGAGGCATTACTCAGAAACTCATACACATACACACTCATACAAACTCTCCTGCCTTCTTCCACTTAGCTTTGCTGGTTAGATTACCCCATGTATGTTCTGTATGTATGTTTGTTTAGTAAGTCGTACTATCAAACCTGGTGTCTGTTTTGATGTTACATGAACATGAGAGCAAGTTAAAATTGTCTTTCCAAGAACTATTTCCATCTTTCAATTTATCTATTAAATCTTTGATTTAGTTGTTTGATCATTAATATTGGTCATTTTAACAATTAATTGAAATTACAAATGTATGGTTAGATAATAGTAATTTGATGAGACTGATTACTTACTGCAATTATACTCCTACACCTACATATTTGGTGCCATGTAAGGATTATTAAAATGGACACGTTTTAATGCTCTATCCTTGCTATTCTATAATTAGTAGAGGTATATTCTCTGAACCTGACTAATCAAAACACGGTGAAGTCAAGCCATTTGTCCCAAACATGATGGTACCTGATGTTTCTGTTGAGTAATTAGTCAGGCAGATGGGGAATTTACTCAATTGACATTCACAGTACATTTTTCGCTGTGACTAAACTTGTTTGTAACAATGAAATCATGAAGTCATCACACAATAAAATGGGAATCTAGCCAGCATCTTAATCAGTATTCTGAAAATGATTTATGTGAGCTGGAATAGTACTGATTGTCAGTTGTAAGGATGTTGGCCCTTGCACACCTTCATACATGAGATCTACACTAGCTGATGATTATCATAAGAAGTGCACTGGCCTCATCCATTATGACAGTTTTCTTCAGGGGTTCTTAGTATGGGATCGATCGTATTTTCCCTTGGCTTGAATAACACAATGAGTAGGTATTTACTGACACATCACTGACTAACTGTTTCTGGTCCTGTGTCATTCAGATTGGTTATGCTCCGGTGAATGTTTTTTTTTTTTTTTTCTATTGAAATCATTGTCAACAATGAAGTCATAATTGTAATACAACTCTGAACAGACAACAACAGGACTGTTTGTAACTACAGAAGCAGAGAATATCAAGCGTGAAACTTTTTTCCCCAGACGCCTAAAACAATGTAATGTTACATCTGTTCTACAGCTATGTGTTCTATTCCCATCTCCCGATCGGGCTGTATGATTATGTTACCCAAGTTTTCAGTGACGTTTTATTGTGTGAAAAGAATATTCTAACAAAGCCAGCGTGTGCGTTTAAAACAGTGTAACTGGACCCAGTGGGCTGAGATATCAGAGTTTTGTGTTGAAATAATTACCCCACTAAACATACCATCTGGGCTATCGTAGCTGGCAGGCAACTTACACCAGATGCTACCTGGTAGTAGCTGAACAGCAGTTTCTCAACTGCCGTCTCTGTGGCTGTATACATTCCCTAGCTGTCTGTCTAAAAGTGTTCCGGTGTTTGTCCCTTAAACATCAATGAATTACTCACCAAGTTCGAACTAATTAATTATGAAACAACTGCCCCCTCAGTTTAAAATTCATGTTCCACAAAACCAATCATGTCACTTATTGCAGGAACAAGTACTGCCATGAATAGGATCCCATTCATAGTAAGTCATTCATAGTAAGTCTTGAAATATTGATAAGGTTTAAGAATGGCAGTCACCAATTTGGATTAAGATGTGTTAGTGTTATTACAACTCTGTTAAAGTAGATTTTACTGTTATAGAGTACAATTTTAGCTCTCTTGGGTAGTACAGTAGTACAGTTCAATTAAATAAACACTGAACATTTTATTGTGTGGTTCATTTTTATTTGACACTTTCTGATTTATTTGTCAGACATAGCAGGGAACAACAATTAAACTGTCATGACAAATTGTAGTTTTAAACAGCTGCCATCTACAGTATACAGTTCTCTTTTTAACATTTTAGCATATTAGCAAGCAAGCTAATATAAAACTAAATTACACTGCATATTTGTTACTTGCCTTTTAGCATTCACATTATTTTTCTTTTCTTTAAAGAGCGGTAAGGGAAGGTGATTCAAAGTTTGAGTGAGCAGTTGTTTAGACTATCTAATTAATTGAGCAGTTAAAGGAAACTATAGCTTGAGTCTGACAAGCTGAACTGCAATGAATGACAATAACCATATTTTTGCTAAATGCATAAATCAACATGCACTTAATGTGCTACTAGTTAATAAGCAATGATCACAATCTATGATTCTCCAGTTTAACTTCCATGAGCTGGCCTGTTCACTTATTTGCAAGATCTCATTGCCATTTAATGAGTTCACTGTCTACACAAGCAGTCAATCTACAAAGCAGATTCTGACTTCACCTATTGAGTGGATGAGTTTATGTACTTATAAATCAACCACATTGTTGAGGGACCATTGTAGTTAACAGTGGGAAGTTACTGTATAATTTCTATAATAGCAATAATATAGCAATATAATTGAGCAAATCATATATGGACTGTTAAACCTTAATCATCTCATGAATTAAAGTCTACAATGTATCTAATGTATTTATCACAAATGCATCATGTATATTTAGTAGTCTCAAAGTAGCCTTGAAGCATGACTTTGACAACAAGTGAGCTGAGACTGGCAGTAAGTCTAGCTTGCTATTCCAGTAATGGTACTGTAGGTAGTGGTAAAATAGCTTCTAAAAAAATACCTTCTTATTTCCAATTATCTAAATTACCTATGACCTGCTCATTTCTCTCTCTCTCTCTCTCTCTCTCTCTCTCTCTCTCTCTCTCTCGCTAGATGTGTTTTAAAACATCTAAATGTTGTTGACAGACACTTTTATTGTATCTCTAATAGTGCATAATTCTGTTTCTTTCACAAAATCAGAATTGTTATCTGTGCAAAACAATGGGGCTTAATTAGTTTTCATCTGCTAGTTGCTCCAGCAGTCCCTAATAAGAACAGATAAATATTTGTGCAATTTGGAAACAGTAATTTGATAAGCCTTGAATTTACTCTGTGAAGTAAAAGTTCCTGAGCTTGCAGCCTGTGGTTGTCTCTCCCTAAGGGATGGGAAACCATATCTCCTGTTAGGAGCATCCTCTTCGGTAAGCAGTTCTTATCTGTGCTATCATAGAAGGCTGATAGCAGGGGTAATATCCAGTAACAGCGGCTTTATGTGCGATCCAATACTTGGATCAATTCGGAATCCTCGCAAAACTTCATTAACCCTTAAGTGAAACATGCCCTCTTCTTCTTCACCGCTCTAGTGCTGTGCTTTCTTTTCTTTTTTTCTTTAAACGAGCAACTTGGAATCAATAATTGAATTGGTCGAATGGTCTTTATTTATTTGGTTATTTTTCAATGGTTTCACATTTTGTTATGTACCATGTTAACATCAGTAATGTCTGTTTTTATAGATACATAGATACATAATTTCATCCCTGAAAAGCTTATTTGTGTATTTGCTAGAAAGTTGAGAAATATACAAGGTAATAATACCATAATAATACCATAATACCAGACAATAAGACAATACAAATAATTTCAGTATTTAACTTCATAAAAATTTTCCAGAAAAGGTATTTTTGACATAAACACATAATACTATATTTATAATACACATTGAATTAATCCAGCAGCAAACATACATAGGATCTGTGTCTGTATGCTTTCAGCAGTCTGTAAATGTGTCTATACACTCATTTTATATGCAGTCTGGGGGAATGCACATGCATCCAAAATATTCCAACAGGTGCAGGATAAAAAAAATAAAAGTTAGTAAGAAGAGAAAGTATATCCACACACTGTTTTTTTCTGCTCCCAAAGTGATTTACTAGTACAACGTTTCAATCTCAAAGGTCTTCGTCAGGTACATTGGTGTAACTGATGAAGACCTTTGAGGTCGAAACGTTGTACTATTAAATCACTTTGGGAGCAGAAAAAACAGTGTGCGGATATGCTCTCTCTTCTATACACTCATTTAAAACATATTTATTGCTTTCCCTCTTTAAAACTATTTTTAAACTGCATAACTTTTTCTAAGCCAAAGCTAACGTGGTGGTAAGCTATGCTATAGCATTCATTCTCTGAATCTCTCTGAAAAATATAGATTCTTTCTTGATTAAAAGTACTCACTATATATATAAGCATAATTGGCAGAAACTCAAATCTATACCCCAAATTACACCTACACACTTAAATATTGCCATAGCAATGGTTCACATTCTAAATTCTGAATTCTAATCAGTGATTCACATCCAAAAATAGCAAAATATTATGAATCTATTGTGATTATTACAAACAGATCATCAAAGGACATGACTAGTTCTTAATAGAGCAAAGGCTTAAAGGTCACTTTAGTTTTATGATATAGGCTACAATGAAGGAAAATGTAACATTACATAGAAAATGACTAATTTAACATGGTATGCTTGACCTTGAAAACACACAAGGGGTGAAGGGTCTGCATTCGTGTAGCTTAATAAAATCAATGATGAATCTTAGATTACTATATTGCAGCTTATTATTATCCTCCTCAAGGATCCATTTCCACAAATCAAATTACCGTTGTTGAAACTCATAGATGAAATGTTTAATTTTACATCATATATCTTAATTCTGCCTTTCAATCTTTAAACCACAAGCAATTATCATATTCATTTCTAATAAACAATGATTCAGATAACATTATGCATAATTTGAGAAATGTATAGAATATGTGGCTTTCATTTCTCATCTACAGTAGTAATTCAAAAGCTCCTTGTAATGTAAGGGTTTTAGGATCTAGGTGTTAATACACCTGCATTTTCAAAGGCAAATGCTCAGAATGGACGATCAGAAATGTGAACCTTTGAATAGAAAATAAAGTCTGTCAATGAACAACCCTGCAGCATGCAGGCACCAGTAATCTGTGCTTTATAGTCATCTAAGAGATTCAATACATTAGCATATTTAAGTATTATATTGCTGCATTGTCTTAGTCATTCCCTTACTGATTTCTTATCATCACAATCAGAGAAAAGAACAAATAATGATATAAAGGAAACAGATTTTACAAAGACTAATTATTAAACTATTATAGTCTCCAATAAACTTGCCAATTATTAATGAAAGCAGTGATGTTAAAGTGGAGGTTTTTCAGCTCTACAGGTACTGCTCCACATTCAAATAAGCTAGCTAGGCTAAAGTAAAACCAGAGGTATTTTACTTACCTTAATTGTAGTTTTTGAATTTTGAGGATGTGACCCAACAGCAGAGTGGAAGTGCCAGGAAACATTTCCATATGCTTTCATCCACAAGCTTGACAGGAAGTTGTAGGCCATTAATCAGGGCCAATGTTGAGTGTGTAAGCAATGTGGAAGCAACACCAAACAGAAGGAAATGGCTTTGAAGCACTTGGAGTAAAATACACATGAAGCCAGACAACAGCAGAGGGAAGAGGAACATGGGATAAAGAGAAAAAGGAAAGCTGGGTCTCCTCATAGCCTTCCTCATCCCTGACTGAAAGCAATCCCTAAGACTGAATGCATAATGAGATCCAGGCTCCTGAGATTTTAGCTTTCTTAATCATGTTCATAATTAATTCAGGAACATTGATAATTTCATTACATTCTTTTTGTCTTATCAATAAATGATGTGACTTCACTTTCAGCCTTGTGTATGGAGAGACAGAGAGAGAGAGAAATAGAGAGAGAGAGAGAGAGAGAGAGAGATGCTGTGAATGATACAGCACTAACAACAGAAAGATAAATACGATACAGACAGTGAAGTGGTAATTATGATCCTTCACCAGGCCACCGGCATCACAATATGAGGTCAAATGGCCACAAATAATTAATAAGCTCTTATGGGCACAGGAAACAAAAACCATGTAAGTCTATTGGTTCTGTACGCACAACCTATTCTCCAGCTCACCTAGGCATGTCCAAAATACTCATCCAGAGCAGAGATGAGGATTTTATTTCATTTGAATGTGATCAACAGGCCATGTGTTGGATTTTGGGATGAATACATATACATATTGCTGTCTATAAATATTTGGACAGTGATACCATTATTGTTGTTTTGGCTCTTTACTCCAGCACATTGGATTTTTAGTGTAGACTGTATACTTTAAATTAAGGGTATTTACAGCCATATCTGGTCATCCATATGCATAAGAAATACAACTCTTTTTACAATCCCCCCCACCCCCTCATAATAGGTGTCTAGATTAATTGGAAAAAAATAACATAATCTAAAATAAATTTGCCATATTAAGCACACGGTTGAAAATAATTTGCATTCAATGACTGCCTGAAGTCTGCGACCCATAGATGCTGGGTATCTTCCCTGGTGATGTACTGCCAGGCCTGTATTGCAGCTATCGTCAGTTCCTGTTTGTTTTGAGGCATTTTTGCCTTTGGTCTTGTCTTCAGAAAGTGAAATGCATGGATTGCATTCAGTTGGATGCAGCTCAGGTGATTGGCTTTTCCACATTCCACTGTTTGGCTCTGAAAAACTCTTTGGTTGATTTAGCAATGTGTTTGGGATAATTTTCCTGTGGCAAGGTGAAACTACGTCCAACGAGTTTTGAGGCATTTAAAATTACTCCAACACAGTAAATGCTATATCCTCCTACTTACATGACTTTCTCAAATATTTCGGCTTAAAATTAGAAAAAAATAAAAAAACATAACATAAAAAATTGACTCAGTTAAGGAAATACATGCATTTTGTGTAATTTTCTTCACAAACTCCCCTGCCAGACAATAGACAACAGCAGGTGCTTTTACTCAGGTGAGAACGTGTCGCTGTCTACTCAGGCATGCTATTCAGCACTTGAATGACCAGGGCTGCGTTTCCCAGAGTCTCCTTAGCGCTACATGCGTCGTAAGGTATACCTTAAGGTCTTCCTTTAGGTCTCGAGCTGTTTCCCAGCGTCTCCTTAGCTAAGGTATACCTTTAAAAGGGTGGTCTGAGGCACTCGTAAGCTGTCCCTTAGCGCTGCGCTCCGGTAATCCTGTCACAGTTTTGCCTTATTATGCCAACATTTTGCTTTTCAAATCGACAGTTGTACTACAGTGCGCATCTAGTAGCACATCGGCATGCAAAAATAAGTTTAATATTAACTTTACGAAAAGTAATTATCCAATCAACGTGTCTGTGCATAGCACGTCGTGAGAATGTTGTCGTTTTACCTGTCTATCCCCATCATGATGGTAATTAAGTATAGGGCCTATCCATGATACTAATCCAATTTGTGAAAAGAAAAAAAAAAGTTTTTTTAATTTATACGTAGTGGCGCTAACATAGGATATGGCTTTTCAGACTGCCTACCCTGTAGAAATTAGTTCGTTTGTGTGTGAGTCAATGATCACACTGACTTGGAACAAACCGTCGGTTTATTAAGAATATAAAATCTGTGTGTGCAAAACCAACGTTGAGTGAGTCTACTTGCATGACCGAACTAGAGCACGTTGATTGGCCTAGCCATAAACACACATACAGGTACAGTGGCTCATAATGGACAAACATAGCCAAATGATCTACATCCCCTTCCTTTAGCTCACACCTCCTATATAAAACAAAATAGCACTGGGTAAATATCAACATTACGGAACATTTTTCTCACCATGTTGTTTTACGATTTTCTGTAAACAACCCAATAATGATATTCTTGGTTAAACTTAAGATTATCCAACAGCAAATTAAGGTGGATGAACAAATCACTTTAACAGGTAGACCTATTCATAAGGCACCCGGTATAGAATTCATCATGATCAATTTCCACAGACGCGCTTTTGCCTTTCATCTACGATCATTTTTGCATTGCAGAGAAAAGTTCGCGGGAATCAGTGCAGTGCAGTGATATGCTGCTACAGTTGCCTATATATTGTGTGACAAAAACAAATTAACATTAGACCTTTGTTTCAATAAGAACAAAATAATTCACCCATATGTAGCCTATGTCCTTTTCCCTGGGCTTCCACGAAGTCCCAGACTATGGCTTATATGTCCTGATTGATGCTTTTTATTTTATCCTTTGTAGCCTATATGTACGTAGGCTATTTATTGAAACTATCACAAGGTCTCGTCTTAACGGACTCTTAAAGAGATTAGCAGATGATCTCTAGTAGGCATAGCTCCCTCTTCTGCAATATTAGATTGATGTAAAATGATTATGACAACACTTGTTATATTAAAACGTCATTCACAAGCCTTTACAAGTGAGACAATTGATTTGCTTGGCATCGATTGATAAACTTTTCAGCACCACAGTGAAGGCCAGCTCCAACTTACGATGTACCTTTGAGGTGTCCCTTAACAGTTGCCTTAAGGTATAGTCCGGGAAACACTCGTAAAAAAGCGGTTTCCCTTTGAAAGGTATACCTTAAGAACCTTCGTAAAACGTTAAGGTACATCGAAACTCGGAAAGGCAGCCCAGTGCTTTGTTACAAATTTCCCAATAATGCTATCAAAACTAATTTCACAAATATAATCACACAAAATTAATCCACTGCAATTGTGAAAAAAGTTTATAAAGCCTTTTAGGGTGGGGAAGACTAATTGTGGATGCGCTCTGTGTCTGGTGAAATTCCGGCCTTACTGTTTTTCAATATTTTAATTGTTCATTTCTGAGAATTGATGAGAGGTTGAATATTCATTGATTTGTTCTTTTTTTTTTTATTAAGCCCACTTAAAGCATATTTGTAAGCTGCTGGAAATAGAAAGAAAAAGTAGCCAGAGAGGACAATGAGTATCTCTCTTTGGCTCTTTGAGATTCATTAAATGATTAAAACTCTCACTGAATGTATGGGATTGCATGTGGTGTGCTTCGTTTAGAAGATAAGACTTTTGATTGATTTAAATGTATTGTTAATTGAGCCAAATGCATTTTTCCTTTAAAGGGTTTTATTTGTTATCAAGCTAGAGCAAGATATCCTGGAAAGGCAAAAAAAAGCACAATAACATTTTGAAATCAAACCATTTTACCTGACAATGCAGTTTTGCAAAGAAGGCTATAATTCCTCCAGTGCAATGTGAAATACTTATATAAAATTATAGAAAGTGTTTGGTTGCAGTTATTTGATGCTAAAGGTGTTGCAACAAGTTATTAAGTTTAATTACATGTATTGGTTTTAAAAGAAAAATTGATATTTCATGATGTCAATATAATAAACACCATTGCAAATGATGGGGTTTATTTACAACAAAACTAACAGTACATAAATACATAAAACATATTTAATTATTTCTGAGCCACCCTAAAAATAGGATAACAGATGGGGAAGTGAAAGCCAAGATGCATTACATGTTTTGGTACACACCTCCATGTAAAGTGCTCCATAACAAGCTCCTCGTTTTACTTCAAGCCCAAAATTGTGTATTGTGTGATGATCTATGTGTTCTGTAGGAGTGCTCCACTCTCGCAAACAGATTGCCACAACACTTGTAATGATAAGGTGTAGCCCAGCTGTGCTGGTGGAGAGGGCAGGAGGCTATAGTATTACCATAATAATCCACTTCTGGTCCCACAAGCCTTCTGGTTAGAACAAGCTCCTCCACTGGAAAGCCACATCTGCAGGTTTGCTCACTGACACGTGGCAACATCAGCCCGTAGGCGATGCAATAAAGCTGCCTTAATGCGCCACGAGAAAATAAATAAATAAAATAAATGTTCAGGGCGGGCTCCCAGTTGCAGAAGTAGATGGCCGTGTGTGTGTAGTCCTGTTCATACAAATTGGAACACAATTTGGAACATAAAATAAATAAAAACATTTTTTAAAATAGCTATGACATGTACTAACAAGTTATTTGGTCTGTACTTTTGATCTAACATTCCTGGAATCTTTATATCTGACTTTATTAGGATCGTCTCATGTTCAGAACAATGGCAATAATGTGGAAAATATACACTTGGGATCCATACATTTCAGATGGAGCGCTCACTATTTCTCAGTGGATTGTCCAATTATGTCTGCAGAGGAAGGCATTATGAAGGCAGTCATTTCAACCCTTTCTCCCGAAGCATTGATAAAGACACTTTCCACTGGGGTGTACTTCTCTTAAATAAATCAATGTAACCTATGCAGAAACAGGTGAAAATTTGTAAGGAATGCACAGAGAAAATTTTTTGTCCCCAATGTGGTTTTGTTTTATATTGAACATTTGATACCAAATGGTCATGCTTATTTTCTGTATTCCTATTGATTATTTGTTTGTGATGATCACGCACATTTTTTTCATTTTGACCTTTTACATATTTTGCTGTGCATTTTTAGTTTGTTACATTGTTTTAAATAATTGCTGTCTGGGTTGGAGTGGCTTTAAAAAAAAGAGTTTTGAGATCCTTCTTGGTGAGAGTTGGAGCCATGGAGGGTTGGGAGGAGAACAGCGAACGTTGGTGATGTAACAGACAGAGACTTAACGGCGAGCAAATACGCAGCTGAATTTCTACAATTCCGAGGACAGACTGTGCTCGAACGCTGGAGAGAACCCACGAATGGGATCGACTCAAGCGTTTCTCAAAGGATTGTCTCCAACGCGGGAATCTCTATGTTCGTCCTCACCGTGAGTACGCTGACCACACATGCTCAAATTAAGTGCACTAAATTTCCAGTAGGGATTTTACAGTGCTGCCACATGGAATAGATATTTGTCTTAAAGTTAGAGCAGGCTGAGGGCCCTTACCTTGATTGCATATAAGGCCCTTATATTTATTTAATATGAGAGCCCTTGCATTGATCACATTTTAACACAGAAGAGTATAATAGTGTGGTGAATTTCCCAAAGCACATTATAGTGGTAATAATGTGTGGAAGCATCTCTTCAAGACATTTGTTAATTTACCAAGTGTTTCCTGAAACAGGTTGCTACTCAAATAATATGAAATTTCCATTTTTTTCACATTCTGGGCCTAGTCGTGAGATTCCAAGTAGTGTTTTATGTGTGCCGTGTTAAACCCTTTTGTACTGATAAAGGAAAAATCAATTAGCCTAACAGGATTACCTGCATCTATATAAATCAGCCTACACAAGACAACTCACCAGCCCACCATTTCAAACCTGAAACGAAAATGGCAGGATTGAAAATAATTATACATCAAAACCAAAGACGCTGTCACCGCAGGAACTAGATTGCCACCTTGAATGCTAAAATAAGAACCAGCTTTTCACCTCTTAACAAATTTAACAAAGATGCAATACTTGGCATGCACTGCCTTCCAAGGAATTAGATAATGGAGCTGCTCTCTCTCATCAAGAGCCGGAAAGAATGAATAGGCGCAACTATGCCTTAAGCCATAAAGAACAGTTTTTATCGGTCTTATAGTATTATGCTACAAATTCTACAAATCATAGGGGACAGCCATGGCATGATCAAAGCAGCATGGGTTTCAATGCCATAGCCAACATACCTTGGGTCACTGGAGCTGTGAATGGCACACTTGTCCCGATCCTGAACCCATTGCTCAGGGACCCCACTACATTTGACGTTAGGGATACAGTTTCCTCAACATCGAAGTTTTATGCAATTCCAAGTGCCAAATAACAGATGTGGTGGCAAAGTGGACAGGGCGTAGACATGACCCTTTTATGTGGGCCAGGTCCAGCTTATGAAGGACAGTTGAAAGAGGAGATTATTTAGGGTGTCACTTGTTGGATGACAGTGGCTGTCCTCTCTGGCCATACCTCCAGACACTCATTTCAAACCCCCAGTGTGCAGCAAACCAGTGCTACAGGACATATATGGGGGAAATCAAGGTCAGAGCTGTTCTTCATCAGCAAGTGAAACCAGTGAGTGGGGAGGGCAGGGTCCCAGCCGGATCCTGCTTCACAGCCAGTCAGAAGTGGCACGTGCCCTCTGCTGTATCTCACGGGCATGCACGCTCATCCTCGTGCATGGCTTTGATGTTGCGCCTCTATCCTGCCCAGCGGCACTCGAGGCGTGGAAGCCGAGAGGGTGGGCGAATGTGAACATGGGTGAAATAATGTCGCCATTTGCTAGTGATTAAGCTCTAAACACAAAAGGTCAGCTGGGCAGCAAATGGCTGGCCAAGCGCTGCTATTCTCTCGGGGCAGTCTAAACCTTTTCAGGCTGAGAGGTACTGTAAAAAGGATTTTTACAGGGAGAGAAGCTGATGAGAACGCAATACACAAGTCATTTGGATTTCAACTGTCCATTACATGTCCTAGTCAAATTTGCCAATTTGTGTCATTTAAGGAATATGAAATTAGGCCTTGGACAAAATCAATAGAAAATGTAGTTGAAATCAACAGTCATAAATTTTTTTCATATTTAATGATTATGAAAATGTTGACAGAACAAATGTGGGAGTGCACAATTCTGAATGCCTTCATTACAGCCAATAGACTTATGTGTACATAATATATAAAACTGGATGTCATTGTGAAATCATTTACCCCTAAGATGTGTATTATAATGCAGAAAATCCTGTAAGTATCAAACTGCTTGCATAATGTTACATTGTAATGCATGGGTTCGGAAATTATATGAGTTACTTTATTTTTCTTTATAAAACAGCCAGAAAGGATTAACTTTATAAAATAAAAAGATTAGCATTCACAAAATATATAAAGTACAGGTCAGGAAGACATCATCTATAATATTAGAGAATGTGCTAATGACATTCTCTAAACTGCTCAATGTTTATTCAACTTCAGTAAGGAGTTATACCCAACAGGGATAAAGTGTTCCGTATTAGGCTAAAAATCTACTCTATCAAGGCTTACTTAACAGGGGAATTTGTTAAAGGACTACAATTATTTTGTTCTTTTTAAACCATTGCTAGTGAGAGAAAAAATTGAATAAATGAAAAAATGTTATTCATAAAGCACCCATAGTGGATGGGAAGAACATGCAATTGCACAAAAAGGGAAATATTGGCACAGTCTTCCCTCTGGATCATGCATATTTAAATCTGCATAAATTCCAGCACAAAAATGAATATGTTTTATGCAAAAACAGCTCAATACAGGGTGTGTCACAAAGACGATAAGATGACCCGAAACCTGGTGGTAATTAGGCAATGGGTTCTATTTTCATAGTTAAGGTGCAACTGCCCAGCTCGAGTAAACCCAGACTGACTGAAAAAAAGGTTTGACCACTGTTGACCACAAAACTACCAAACCAGAAGGAGATTTCCATTTGTGCTGGAGGAAATTAGCTATTTCACTAGCAGCCAGGCACATTTGCACTAGCACCGTCACCAAAATACAGCCTTCTGTCTATTTAAAAGTCATACAATGTGTAAACATACCAAAGACCATGGTAGCTATCACAGTTGCACAATTCTGTACAAGTGTATCCCTCTTTAGGTTGAGTCAGAAATTAGTTCAGCTTCTTTTTACTTTTTCCATAACTTTCTTTACTTTTTTGCCTAGTGAAACAAGGCAAAGGCATTACATCGATACAACATCATATACTTCATAAAGTACCTTCTTTAGCCTCCTGTAAAAATGTATTCAGCTCCTGTGAAGACAGCTTTTTAATCTTATCCTTCTTCATTTTGAAGGGAATTTACACATTGAGACAAATCCCTTTGAATCTGAACATTTACATTCAGTTCACCTGAATTAAATTTTTGTCACATCTAATTAAAATCAGCTTATCTGGAGTTACACATTAAAAAGTGGGAGGTAACAGTCCTAACTTGTCTCAATACATTGAAACCAACTGCTATGATATGTTCTGACTGGCTCCAGGACCTGTCAGGATTACTTCACAAAACCAGAATCGATTGTCCTCCTGCAAGCTATGCAAAAAATCCAAAAACATTTTAGCCTGAAAGTAGTAAGTTTGTGAGTCTGTAGGCCATTGCACTACATATGTGCTGTCAAGGTCTCTGCTGTACAGTTTTACATGAACCGTGTCCTTCCTCAAAGTAATCAAAACTAGCTTTAATATTTATTTAAATATTACTTTACTTGAATAGGCAGCTATTCAGCGGGTAGTTGGCCAATTATCTAGCTTAATAACCTTTTTTTATGTACTTGCATATCAAATTTAGCAGGAGAAATGGGATAGCTCACTCACAACAGAAAATAATGTAACTATATAAATTAATTAAATTCTTCATTTGCAGAAACAACTGAAGGGCGGATAGCATGTCCAACATCACCAAAAAATAAAATAAGGCTGATGACACTACTCATTGACAAGGGTTCTCGTTTGCAACGTTTTTATCTTGTTCAATTGAGCACTGAACACCACTCAGAAACAGCTCCGCATATCCGCACTAGCATGTATGCTAGCTTTTGTCAACTGCGTTTACATCCTTAAAATAAGGTCCTTCCGGATTATTAATGAATTTACAAGTCTGTTTTTATGGCAAGCTAAGGATGGCTGCCTCATTCTGGCCTAAACTCTAGAGTTTATTTTCTCCAAAGTGGAGTCCCATGCCTTTCTTGCTATTGTCAAAGTAGTATAGCATTTTCAAAAACTGGCAGATTCAGTACATCACCGTAATTTCAAAGCTTGAAGGCAGTAATAAAATGTAAATCTCTATTTTTTTGTCATGTGCTTCACTTTCCTAAAACATATAATTTAACTTTCTTTCAGTCGGTACATATCCACAGTGGATGCTTTATCTGTTGGGAGCGAAAATGACTTCTGGAAACACAGTTTTAATCTCTCAGGAAGTAATTAACATGCTAATGTCCATGTTATTTGTATTTTTGTTCAACACAATGCACTTTAAGGGACTTTAATCTGAATAAAGTGTTAGGCTTTAGCAGGCAATAAATAGGTTCACAAACATTAGTCTGAAAACTGATGGTATAATTAACTCAAATGCAATTTCAGCCATATACACAGGAGTAGTGTTTAAAAATATCATGGCTGTCTAGCCCTTATTGTAATCATGTTGGAGTGTGTCCTGGCTTTTAATTGTGACTTTAATTATCACCAACATTATTATTGAACCATTTAGTCTGAATTTCTTCATCTGTATAACAGAAGCGACTGAGTGATACAGCTACTTTACATGACTGCTAAAGGTGAAAGTGGAAACAATGTTTGGTATATATCATAGTACCACTGCTCCCTTACATGTCTGTGTGTGTCAAACATGATTGTGTTTGCTGTTTGGTGCTTTTGGTAATGGATGCAAATGGATATAGGCATATCAGTTACATTAATGTTAATGGATAAAATCTAGACTGAATCAAGATGTATATGTAAGAGCCCATTTTTCTCCATACACTTTACTGTAGCAAAATCTGGATTTTCATGAATGCATTATTCAGTATGGATTCTGACTCGCAAACAAAAAATATTTTTATACATCCTATTATATACACATTTTTTTTCTATTTCTGAAACCTAACTCTAAAGTAATATATCATTTGTCCCATATAAATTATATAGTTCTTAATTGCATATTCCCGGCTTATGATTATTTTTGTTATTGTGAACACGCATTTGTTGTTGTTGTTGTTGCTGTTATTTATGATGGTGGTGATGATGATGATGATGATGATGATGATGATGATGATGATTATTATTATTATTATTAGTATTATTATTATTATCATCATCATCATTGTTAGTATTATCATTAGTATTATTACTATTATTATTAGTAGTAGGACAAATAATACGGATAAGAATAATACGAAGAATAAGCAGAAGAAGAAGACAGCCACAGATGTAGAAAAAGCCAACTCTATCACAGCACGAATTAACTTAATTGTTACAATAGAGCAGCGGGTTTGACTGTTCTGTTCTTTGCTTCATGTGTGTAGGCTAGGTGTTTAACTTATAGCATCTCGATATCATTTGCAAAATATATAAATATAACATGTCTAATACAGCATCGGTTATCTGACGGACTGTAGCATAGCCTACTGTTAAGTGTCTCGCGAGAGACGTCGTGCTTGCTTGACGAGATCTGAGGGGCGCAGGTGTAAGCGCTCTTCTTACCCAAGCCGCAGGAAACAGCAGACAGATAAGGGTGACTGAGAGACTGCAGGCATCGCCGTGTGATCTTGCGGCTGAAAGGAGTACGCAAAGCTTCACGCGATTGCATCACTGCTGGACAAACCAGGACCGATATATATATATTTTTTTTTCCTTCTCCTGAGCACTTTATTTCTTTTGGGTATCTGCAAAGATGATGTCAATGAACAGCAAACAGCCACATTTTGCCATGCATCCTACCTTACCTGAACACAAGTACACCTCCCTGCATTCCAGTTCGGAAGCAATAAGGAGAGCTTGTCTGCAAACTCCACAGGTAAATTGAGTGAACTTATCTTTGCACCGCTGTCTGTACTAGAACAATATGCATGTCTGTCAGTAAAGAGTGCTCCGAAGCACCCTGACAAGGCACGTTTAATGCTTTTTTGTATGTCTTCCACGTCTTTCATCGAACGCCTATTATCGTTTTAAAACAGAATCAAAGAGGGATGTTTTTCGTATTTTATATTAATTCGTATGACTACACCTCGTAAAATATGATGATATGTTGTGTTTTGATCAAATTCCCTAGTTGCTGGTATACGCGTGTATGTAATTCTCCATAATATTACTGTGATTGTAGTTGCAGAACAACATCTTCGCCAGTCTGGATGAAACTCTCCTGGCACGCGCCGAAGCCCTCGCGGCCGTGGATATCGCTGTGTCTCAGGGCAAGACCTTTCCTTTCAAGCACGACATATCTTACCACACGATGAACGGCGTGCCATGCTCTTCCGGCTCCACAGTCCCGCTTGCCCATCACCACCACAGTCACCATCACCACCACCAGAATCTAGAACCACCGGACCTATTGGACCATATCAGCTCGTCCTCTCTGGCCCTGATGGCCAGCGGACACGATGGGACAGGAGGTGGTGGCGGAGGAGGCGCCGCAGGGTTGATCTCTACCTCTGCTCACCCTCATTCACATATGCACGGCTTGAGCCACATGTCCCATCAGACCATGAATATGAATTCACCACTGACCCACCACGGACTTTTACCCGGACACCACGGAGTTCCGCAGAGTGCAACTGGACTTACTAGTAACGGACTTTCCGCAATTAACGATTCAGACACGGATCCTAGAGAACTGGAGGCTTTTGCAGAGCGATTCAAGCAAAGGAGAATTAAACTCGGAGTGACTCAAGCGGACGTCGGTTCTGCGCTTGCGAATCTAAAAATCCCGGGTGTGGGCTGTCTAAGCCAAAGTACCATTTGTCGATTCGAATCATTAACTCTTTCACACAATAACATGATAGCCCTAAAACCTATCCTTCAGGCTTGGCTAGAAGAGGCCGAGGGGGCCCAGAGAGAAAAAATGAGCAAACCTGATATTTTGAACGGGGGTGAAAAAAAACGGAAGAGGACATCAATAGCGGCCCAAGAAAAAAGATCTTTGGAAGCTTACTTTACTGTTCAGCCTCGACCGTCGTCAGAGAAGATAGCAGCTATTGCAGAAAAACTGGACCTAAAAAAGAACGTGGTGCGAGTGTGGTTTTGCAACCAAAGACAAAAACAGAAGCGGTTAAAATTTTCTGCTGCGCATTAACTGACTGAAAAGTAGATACCTTTGTCTTTCTTAAGTTTATTTCTACTGCATTTTGGGACCAAGGAACATACATATGGATATCGTATTCGGTCTTCCTGCCATGGAAGGGTGCAAACACGGCGATAATTATGAAATTACCGGATTTATGAGGCTTCGTATTTCTGACAGTTATTCTTGCGTTATTAGACAATGCATTATGCAAATAAACGGTAATTCAGACCAGGCCTATAGTTCTTTCTGAAATGGTTAGATTGAAAACTACAGTCTACGCCTGATTCCGACATTGCCTTTTGAAAGCCTTAATCAGAATTTATTAATTTTCTTATTTTGGCAATAGCCTATCTTAACTTAAAAATCGTTTTAGATAATAAAACAGCCACCAATTGGTTATGTCATTATTTTATAGGTCTGCTTTTGCTGTTTTTGTTCCCTTTAGACTCTTGTTAGACGAATGCATTTGACAATTGCTGTGTTTGTGTAATTTTAGAAACATGTCACTGTCCTCTGTCTGGCTCGAATTTATGGCTTCAACACACACATAGCCTTAAATCGATGTTCCAACGGTCTGCACGATTTAAAAGAAAGAAAGACACACGACAATATCTTGCTGGTGTAAAATGAAGTTGGTTGTTACCACACACATTTATTTTAAATTTGCACTAAAATCTACAAATATGTAGATTATGTTACTCACATATTGAGATGTTTGTATTTGTAGGCTACAAATAGCACTGACGCAGTTCGCAGAAGGCGGATAACGCGTTTTCTAAAGAAAACTATTTGTAACTGAGGTTTCAAAAGGGCGTCATTTTAAAACATAAACTCGCATGATTCAAATTGTCCAGATTGGGAAAAGAGGATGCTCACTAATAATAAAAAATAAAAAAAGTATGTTTGTATACTATAGTTTGCAGTGCAAACAATCTATGCATTTACAAAAATAAGCACTACATAGAGTATCTACTGGTAGACGTTTGTAGATGGTATAAGTCACTGTTTAATGCCAGTTTTCACAGCAAGACAACGTTGTTTGTCCTATTGATTGTTCAACATATATTAGTGATTATTTATTATTATTATCATCATGATAATTTTGCACAAGTATGTTTACAATCGGTCACGTGTGTATCACGAAAACGTCTGTCTTACACCTGTTCATTGTATGTTTAGTTTATCTTTAATTGTATTTTTACGTTTTATTTTAAATAATTAAGTCTGTAAGCCAAATCCAACATCAGGGCGTTGTGTCCCAACAGTCTTGAGAATAAATCAAATGAAAATAAAGCAATCCCTGTGTAAATGTAATATAATACATTTACAGTTTATTAGGTTACTATTTAAAAGGTCAACTAAACGTCAACTATTGAGAAATATAGAGTTAATAGAACCACAGATGATTGCAATAATAAAACAACAATTTCTAATATTACTATTACTACTACTAGGATTGCCTGCCACCGTAGATCATCTTCTCACTGCAATCAATGTCAATGTTTTGTGTATTTTGACGAAACATATGTTAACTATTCACGTTCTGGGTATTAATGCGAATGATGCCACCTACTGATTCAATCAAAAACTTCTGAAATAGCAGCAATATATGAACCTGAGTGTTTCCCCTTTTTCACTGTTTTTGCTTAGACTTTTAAATTATATGATGTTTTTGTAATTAATGTGTTCGTAATGTGTTCTCCCACACGTCTGATGACTAAATCAACTTAGCACTTATTAAGGCTGGGACTACTTTGAAAAATGTTATTATTATAATAATAATAATAATTATTATTATTATTATCTAATTAATAATAAGTCACAGGCCATTATATAGACACCCTGCTTCACAATTAAAATGTATGTTAATTGCTTCCATGGATTGACAGTCCATGATGATTATTATATCTACATTGGAATAATTTTCGTAGGTAACACAAATTCACCTTTTTCTTTTAATTAAGGGTTATCAATTATGAAAAAAAAAACAAACAAACAAAAAAACCCCCAAATATATATATATATATATATATATATATATATATATATATATATATATTGCACTGTGAAACCAGGCTGAATGGTTAACTTCTTTATGACCACCCAACCTTCCTCCCCCCCACCCCCCCCCCCCCCCCCTCCCCCCCAGTGTACTCCCCATTTAAAGTAATAAAATACAAAATTAAATCTATACTCCAAAGGGGCCATTCAGTCTTCATCTCATTTTCATTTTCATTTTTCATTGGAACTGCGTACAGCAACACAGTAAAAATATAGAAAATTAAGTTGTTCAATTATTATAAATGGTCCAAATGAAAATGGGCAGCAAAAAATTCTGGTATGTTTTGACCATTTAAGATAATTCCTTTTTGATTAACTAATCTTTTTTTATGCTTGTACGCTTAATTTGGGAGTAACTATATGACTTGAGTTACAATTACTCCTCTAAGTTTGGATATTTTGTATAGACTTTACAAGAAGCTCAAAAACAAAGAATGGTTTTTCGAACTTCTATACTGCTTGGCAAAACGAATGTCTGGAACCGGAGGTATGATGAAATAGATGAAGAGACAATAAACATTTTATGAAGTCTTCAGAGCCGTTTGCCTCAAGCATTGTGAGAATAATATAAGCATTATACGTTACAAAGTTATGGTAGGTTATTTTAAATGACCACTGTCTCCGCATTTCTAAAAGACAAATATTTCAGAAAATATTGTATATTTTCTTTCCGCTTCAAACTGAATGTTCAAAGCATGTGATGAAATATCCATCCGCTTTTGCTGATATAAACCGCAACGGTTTGCAGTTGGCGGCTTTGAACGAACAGGCTGGTGAAAATCGTGACAGCTGTAGACTGTTGAGTACGGAGTAGGCCTAGTTATGGCTTTTATTTGGCATTTGGCTTCGGAATTGAACATTATTACGTGAGTAAGAAGACGTTTTGTTTTGTTGCAGCCTGTCAATAATTCTGGAATATCAATAAGGAAAGTAAATATAAACTATGTAACCAAAACAGTAATATTACTCGTTCATCATATCTAACGTTTATGAAATATTTATATAATTAGTCATATTTTATAAGAATTGAAAAAAAAGTGTGTGCATTATACATATAAGGCCTAATTGCATGACAGAAGGCAGAAGGCAAATTGTTTTCTATTTATACTATTTATGCTAGATTTATTAACGGAGTTTGTTTTTACATAAAATAATTTGAAATACTGACATTAAAATATTGATCAAAATGATATTCTAGGGTACACTGTTTTGTAATCTCATTTTACACCAGACAATACAGATGCTACAGTAACTGCTGAGTAACAACATAAATGACGGCTGCGGCTCTTCTCAAGTTTTCTTTTGTCACTTTAAATATAATTATTTCTGCAGCATAATCGTATGGTTATAAATGGTAGTCCATTAGTAGTAACATGTCTTAAACGAAATAACACTTAAATTAATCTATGCTGTTGTATTTAGGGTATGCATGTTTAGTATTGTCTTTCTTATAATTCCATTAAGTGAAGGCTGTTTAATGGCTGCGAATATAACGCGATCTTTGGTGTTTCTCGCACTTGACGCTGGCTCAATGCTATGGCAATATTTCAGCACCACGAACAGCTCCCTTGCAAATTCAAGAGCAATGCATTATTGAAAGCCTGTATCAAACAGCTATGGGGTGCTGTCGTTCTAAGCCAGGGTGAAGATGAAGTCCACTGTCTGACTGCACAAAAGCTTCTAATATGTTAATAGCCGTAGGGGATGCCTTGGGTACCATTCTCAGTCGCCTCGTACACCATATGTCAGCCTGTTTGTCACGTGGATCTATTAATCAGGAAATATTTTAGCAGTAGAACTCCACAAAACCCCACCCCAAAAGTTCAACCCAACACCTTTCCTTTATTTTATTGCTAAAAATAATGTGGCTTATACGGGAGTGTTGACATTAGTATTGGATGAAGCGACGCTGGGAATTACCCTCTGAATATTTAATGATCATCGGAGACAGGCGAATTTTGCAAGTTGCCAATCAAGCTTTCAACATGCAATGAATAACAACGTAGACTACGACGTGCGGCCTCTTAAATTCCGCAGCTCACAGATGTCGATGAGCCCAAAGCCGAACTTGACATTTACGCTTTTGGGTTCCATATTAATCTGGTAGTCCACCAACTATTTATTTATTTATTTATTTATTTATTTATTTATTTATTTAATAGATTAATTTGTTGTTTCCCACAGCGGTGTCCCATAATATGAGCCGTAGTAGAAGAGAACACAAATACAAGAATGTGACAGAACTTTGGTTACCATGAAATATATATTAAATGGCAGTTATTTAAAGTAATTGGTTCTCAAATAAGCTGTCAAAGTTTTAAAATCCTCCAAATCGAGCAAAAGCATAAAAAAACATTGAAATATAAATATGTGAACAATTTCTTAAAACAGTCGTACATTAGGCTCCGACAGAAATACGATTTTCACAATCGTAGTAGTTGTTACCTCCTGTATCTGTCGCTTAGATATGTTTTCCAAGAACGACGTTTTCTTATTAATTTATTGTAAAGAATTGCGCACTGCTAAATGAAAGTTAAATGCGATATATCGTGTATTTGAACTACTTGCTGATGACTAAACCTCTACAGAATTACGGGATTTCCTATTACCAGATTGCACATTCATCATCCCGATAACCATGCAGGATGCATCTGCGTTTTACTGTACTTAGCTCAGTTTAATATCATTGGATTGATATTTATTACAGCCTACTGTTTTCTTTGCGAACCGATTCCTATTCTGCGGTTGCTCTGGCTGTGATGTTGGAAACAACACAGAATAGAAATGTCGCGACATTATCTGTTCTGAACTGTGGATGTTCTTCAGAATTTTACAATCACAAGAGGTTCAATGCAAGGCAACCAACTTACATATGTGAGCTCTACTTGAGCTCTTGTTGTGGTTATTGAAATGTATTTTTAAGTACAGAATTGAAGTATGACCCTATGAGTTTTCCATGTATGTGGGCCCACATGTGAAATATTCATATTTGTGCATAAAAACCATTCGAAATATAATACATATATGTTTTTTGTATCTGGGCAAATTTATATTTAAAATTGGCTTATATCAAATAAGGATATATATCTATTTGTTTTGGTCTCACAAGGCATAGTCTGCGTGGTTTTCTGTGTAACTGTCAAGCTTTCTAGTATACCCATTATCCTCTGTTGTGCATCATCCTGAAACTCAGCGTTATTGACCTTTCATTGAGCATCTTTGTTCATCGTTAGCTTTATAGATGACCCCAGATTCCCTCTCTTCCACTGTAGACCACATTGCTTTATGACTCATGCATAGGCCTACTTAAGAATTTGAAACACACCAGTTATATATTTAAATATGCACGGTACTCAAAATAATAATGGTGCTGGGTTTTTAGTCATTTCCCTTTAAACGTAAAAACAAATGATGGCAACTCCTTTAAATTATAAATAGCCTAAGGAATTGGGGTGAAACCAAATGAAAATGACTTATTTTGCAATTATAAATGACAAATTGCATATGATTACATCAATGTCCACAAGTTTTAGGCTCTGTTTTCAATTGACTCAAACATTGGTTTACGTGCAATGAAGGAAATTAAAACAAATGTGCAGACGTGGCTGGTATAGGGACGTTCAGCAGTCCATGGTCCAAAGCAAAAAATACACTTAATTAAAATAACTGCAAGGCGGCTTGTACCTGGTTTAAAACAGTTGCTGTCAGGGTAAATTATTTCCATGAAGCTTGACTGCAACATCAAGGAAATTCCCAAAATTCAATCTCAAACATGTAAACTTAGACATGTTGGAAGATTCACTGGTCACCCCCAGTCAAAGCTAGCAATGCCAATTACAGATATATAAATGAAGAACATCAAGAATTACCTCCCACAATTCCCAAAGAACACTGGCAACATGTTCATTTATACTAGTAGTGGCTAGGCAGCCTAACACATTGGTTTCCTGTTAGAAAGTGCCCTGTGCTTGGGTACTCGTTTTTGTTCTCTCATGTTTTTTGCCCCCCATGAATGATTACTTTGATTTAATTTATGTGCACATTAAAATAAATCAGATAAACAAAAGTACATGGAAGAGATATGCTGGGGGAAACCAAAAAGCCCTTAGGGGGCTTCACAGGTGGGATCCCCTATTACGCACACTGCAGATAATCAGATAAATGCCCTCCCACCTCACCTCTACCCTGCCCCATTCAGTCACTCACACATATGCAAACTGCCTTACAGACACAGACACACACACACACACACACACACGCACATACATACATCATATTGTACACAGAGCATTATCATCATAATCATCATCATCATCATCATTATTAATACCAATAGAGGAATAGCAGTACAAGGCTAAAGGGGTAATGTGATCAGAACTGCTGCGTATACTGGGGCCTCTAAAAGTAATGCTGAGCTAGGCAGAAGTTCTACATGTTTGGATAAGTCTGGTGGAATAATTATGGATGAAATTTATTGGGGTAAATAAGTGGTGACAAAGAAGAGGCAGTGTGTTATTGAGTGAGCCATGGGCAAATTGAGCCACCTGCAAATGATTGACTTGATAAACATTCACTAAGCCATGTTTATGGAAGAAAGGTGTGGCTACTGATCAAAAAGAAGAAGAAGAAGGCTTTATTTGTCACGTGCACATGCACATACACTGAAATTTGTCCTCTGCATTTAACCCATCCTAATTACTTAGGAGCAGTGGGCAGCCACAGCGCAGTGCCCGGGGACCAACTCCAGTTCCGAGGCCAGTGCCTTGGTCAAGGGCAACGGCAGGAGTACACCCAGGGGCAATTTAGACTCTCCAATAAATCTAATCAGCTAGCTACAATAGGTGATAAACATTTTTTAAAAATTGCAGCATGTTTTTTACTCATTATTTTGACCTTTTAAGTTAATAGCTGGCTACCTAAAAGATGAAAATGAAACTGTGGAGATTGAAGTGTAATCTACAGATTTTGATTACTGAAATACATGCTTTCTGTGTGATTTTGTAACTGTGATAGCTGAAATACATATGTGTTATTTTGATAATATAAGTACATCTTTAAATCTCAAGAAAGTGTGCAGAATCCATGTGATAGCCATCTTTCTTGAGTCAATATCAGTTACAAATGATTCACAAAAAACATCAAAGGATTGTAATTGGGTGACTTCTGGGATACAGCGAATAAAATATTTCCATATCTTATTCAAAAGGAAAACAATGCTTAACCAATAGTAACACACTCTGTAGATGCCGGAGGATGAGTCCCTTCATACAGACATTTTCATTTGGCATTGTCAATCAATGATGGAAGAGACTGATATAAAGCTGACTGTGATTCCTTCATAGAGTTTAGAACAGGGGTTTCAAACTTCAGTCCTAGAGAGCCACAGTGTCTGTAGCAGTCAGCAGCTAATTTAGGCTTTGGAATCAAGTTGTGCAGGATCTTTAGCCAATCAGGGACTTATGTGTATCCCTCAAGTGCCAAAACACACCAAAAACCTGCATATATTGTAGCCCTCCTACATTTGCCTGTGAGAAACCTGGTTTAGAACATTAAATTCTCATTATATCTGTGTACACGACATCGACCACTTTTATTTAGCATTTAAAAAAAAAATATACATCTTCTCCTGTACAACATATCAAAATAAGGCCTCCATAGTCCTAAATAATGAGACTGAATTTAACCTTTGCCACTTGTAAACATCACTGCTGATCATTATTTGTTTTCAGTTAGTAATAATGACTTTATCAAAGTAAATGATTGAAATGGTTCAGGCAGGATACTTGTTTGACCTGTGGTTTGAAATAAAGCCTAATGACTTTGTTGAAGCTATTGTTGAAGCCAGACTGTAATGCATTTGTGGCACAAATAAATGAATAATTCAAAAACGACATGTTTCAGTGTGATCATTTATCAGTCCTGGGGTGCTTTGCCAAAGGCTTTTTGTTTTAAATGTATTGTATGTACTATCTATGTTATCAAATGAGATCTGAACTTTGATAGTAGAGCCAAGAATAGAAAACTGTTGTTGCAAACCAGGTATAGCATGATTACAATTGAAAAGACCATTTTCAGGAACATTTTCAGGAACATGTACTTTCTTTACAGTTGACTTTTCCTAGACCTTGAAAAGAAGACCAAACTAATGACCTTTGAATTTTTTTTTAAATGGGACTTTCAATGTCACACATTTGAACTAAAAAACTAATATACAAAAAATACAAAAATAATAGTGATGCTAAGTCTGCTAATCTGCTATGACCACTGTGTTCCATGGAGCCACAGTGAGTCAGTCAGTGTGCCTTAGTATAATAGCTCTTACATTTCCATGACATCATCGAGGAAATGTGAAAAAAAAAAAAAAAAGTCTTGTGGAGAGGCCGCCTGGTCATTCAGAAGCACACTGAATATTTTATGAGGAAGACAAAGAAGACAGGAAAGGCGGTGGTCCAAAAGGTTAGTTCAGCTCATTTACAAAACTCAGCTAAGGACTCATGCAGTAGTGGAAAATAAGATATTTTGATACAGCTTCGAAGAACACTTAGAGGAAAAAATTACGAAAAGTTCCAGCCATGCTTCTATTGTTTTAAGTAAATTAAGGTTTTTTGTGGTTTTTATATTTATTTAAACATGTAATTTTCAATTGTGGAGAATATTCGCACACTAAATAAGCTATGTAATCTTTTCCTAAGTTTGCAGGGGAGATGATGTACATTGTAAAAAAATGTAATTATTGACACACTAGCATTCAGGAATATTGAGTTGGAATCACATACAGTTGTGTATCCCCAAGATTAAATGGAAAAACATTCTCTTTGGAAAAACTTAATTTGTACACTGTACATTTGTAAACAATGCTTAATGTATGGAACAAAACAGTCCCAATATGCTCCCAGCAAACAAGCATACAGGGGGTATTCCTGTTGTTGTTAAATAATTAAAATAAAATAACATCATGGGCATAATGTCAATTTATGAGTAATTGCAAATGATGAATTCCTTATACAGGTATGTATTCTGCACACAGCAGTGTGGAGACTCAGACTTTAATGAGGCCACTGGAACAGTGTGTGGGCATGCACTTTCTCTATCAATATTAAATGAATGATGGCACTGCAATTAATCATAATTCAGGGAATGATGCATGCAGGCAGAAAAAATGCATTATTAGGTTTATTAGTTAATAATTAAACAAAATCTTCAAAATTAAATCAAAATTTCAAAAGAAATATCACTATTATCATTGCATTGTTATGCAGTTCCTAGAGCAATGAAAAGCAAAGAGAAAAAAATAATTTCAGCAAACTATCAGAACCCTGGAAGACAAAAGTTTGATGTTTTTGCTCTCAAGCCATCAGCCAAAATTCTGGCTTTCAAAAATATTCACAAATTGGATTTTCAACATTGGATTTGATGTATAATTATGTATTCTCTAAAATGTGGTTCATTAATGGTGTTGAAATGTCAAAAGAAGCCAATTCAATTCGCTTTGCAATGAAAGTTATAAAACACTTACTTATTATTCCCTCTGTTAAGCTTCTCCTTTCTTGCATTTACTATTTAATAATTTAATCAGCCATCAAACACATGATGTTATATAGCATGCTATTCTTACGTTCTTAGTATTTATAATGAATAAAATAAAATTGTACAAATAAATAAATAAATAAATAAATAAATACATAAATACTGATAAAAAGTTTTTATCTAAAACTTTACTCAAAACTGTGAACAAAGTTAATTTATTTGAGATATTAAAAAGCATTATTGAGAGCTCATCAGACAATAGTTCCATGCTATGAAGGGTCAATGGTTATACTACTGCTGCCAAAATAAAACAATAAAAATAAAATTTAAACCTAAAAAGAATTTCAAATATTTTAAAGTTTAAAATACTGAATAACGACTGTAAGGAGCGTTGTGCATGTGATTAGGTCATTCTGCCATTGGGATGAATAGCTGTATTATTTTTCAATTTTAATACACATATATGTACAATTTCAAGTTGCATTTTACATGATGAAGTGTGGTTGATTTTAAAAATGGTGAACTTTAAGAGTTTAAAATGTCTTGTGTAGAAATGTTTAGTAAAGTGTAGCATAGGGGTTAGCCCGCTGGAACTTAATGTTTGAAATATGATGAAAAAGAAACTAAAAAATAAAACCCTTTCTGAGTAAGTCTGACTTTGGTTTTTCATTTTGTATTTAAAACCACAAGGAAAACCACATCCGAGTTGGGTTTCTGTGCTAGCATGGGTTGTCTTACTGTCACTGACAGCATTGTGTGCTCTCATTAACATTCCTACCCCAGCGGCAGGCCCAGACTGGAATATTATCCACTCTCTCCAATTACAGTGATATTTTCCCCAGGACAGCCACTGGTTGGATCAGCTCTTCAGCTAAGTGTCACCAATCTGTAACCACTAGAGAAATGTCATTTAGGGCATTTGGGACACTACAAATGCTGGTGCTACAAATCCTTCTAAATGATACAGTTTGCTGACTGGCCAAAGCGTGTGTGTGTGTGTGTGTGTGTCCGTGAGTGCGTGTGGGTGTGTGTGCATGTGTGTGTGTGTGTGTGTGTGTGTGTGTGTGGTCACTGCATTTCCTTAACGGGACATTAAGTAACCGGGAGCAACAGGGTGACAACAGTGTAATGGTGAAGGTTTCCTATTTTCCTACCAAAGAACAGAGGTTCATTACTGTTTTGATTCTGACGCTGATGAAATACACTGAGTTGTAAAAACTATCCCTGCAGCTAGAATCCGAGAGGCTGGGGTGTTCTACAGTAAGTAGTCATGTGACTCTTTAGCCTGAAACAAATTGGAGCTGTGTCATGCAGTAAAATGTTTACATTGTTAAGGCCTTGAAGTTTGTCATTACCGACAAAGAGATTTAATGAATTTGCATTATATCCGTGTACTTTTCCAGCTGAATGGTGTGATTTCCTAAGTGTGGGTCTCATTGCAACAAGCATCAACACATTGGAGGAGGAATATTGCAGATACAACATCAATCCTCCACACAGAGCTGTTGTCATGTCCACAACGGGAACGCCTTCATCCACACCCTCTCACCGCACATTATCCTATGGCTCCAAAAACTTTATACACTCAAACATCATAAAAAATACTTCATTTGAAAGGCGTGTATTTCAGTTTTTTTATTTTTTATAATTCTGAATAAGTAATTGTAATTGTAAAAAAATTGTTTTTTAAAAGTTAACTTTAAAGTAACTTACAAAGCACGCATAGCAATATCAAGGCATAATCATCCATATAGTAAGAAATACGAATTTACAAATATTAAATTTACAAAATAGGGAGAAACAGCATTTTCTGTATGCATTGTTTAGATTTGTGTTGACTCAACACTGAGACACTGGCTTCAATGATACCGCTTTTCATGAGCAGGAAGAGCACGCGATGCATTCAGACATACTGTGTGTCTGCCCCAGTGGATATGGAAGGGTGACTAAGTTTACTCCCACAGAATGTCAGAAAGATGATATCATTTCCAATCACTAAAAGAGAAGGCACATAAACACTAGTCATTGCAAATGAAAGAAGTAGGTCAGGCTGACCTCATGGTGATATCCCTTGGGCCTATGAACAGCTCTGAGATGCTGGGCTCAAAGAGAATTGTCATATCTCCATACATTTTACATATTCCTGTCACGGTTTCTGTGCAGGGTAGATCATTTTTCCGTGCCTGCACCGGCTCAGTTGTTAGCATTCAGATTAGCCACTCGGCTAATCGTTATTTTGGTGTTTGGGGACGATTAGTTTCGAGCTTGCAGATTAGCCAATCGGCTAATCGTTATTTTTGGTTACTGTGGGATGATTGTTCCCACCCTAACATTCCTTGCATTCCTGCTGGATTACCATGGCGATCTGTTTCACATGTTGGCTGCTCACATCTTCCGCTGATCATTTATTTAGAGCGTCAGTAGGCAGTGGAACGGTGCTTGAGTGTAACTTGTTTCGCTCTAGCCAGTTCCCTGTCTCTTTTCTGAGCAAGGTATAAGTATTTTAGGAACCAAGGAATTACCAAGAATTCAGACTTCAGTTTTTTTTTTTTTTGTTTGGGAAAAAGGTATTAGGACGGTATTTGTCCAGATTCTGAGGTTGGTGGTTTTTAGGGGTTATTGTGTCACCTCCGGGGCACAAATCTTTCCGCCTCTTACTAACCAGTTTTCCCCCTGGTTTTAGTTGGCCTCAGAACGTCTTCTGTTTGTGAAAAGACATTATCTTTTTCTCAGCTTCGGTTCGAAGTCGTTTATTGTTCTTTATTTCTCGTTTCCCTGTTCCTTTAATTTTTTATTCTCCTTCTTCCTCAGTTACCCGTTTAGGGGTTTATTATTCATTATTTGGGATACGTCCCTTAGGAGTATAGCACCTCCTTATTATTTTGTCTCTCACGAGACTTAGTGGTTACTGGAGTGCCCTTCGGTAACTTATAGATCCCCTGTTTGGTCGCGTCTGGTCTTCACACTTCCCCTCCCTCACAGAACACTCAAGCCAAATGGAAGTACCAGCGACCATCGGCCTGGATCAGGCTGTTACGGCTCAACAAGCCGTCCTGACGGCCCATACAGAGGGGCTACAAATGTTGCACAGTCAACAAGTAAACACCACTACACAACAGGCAGAGCTGTGCGAGCGTTTGGCCCTACAAGAGGAGGTGTCACGCCGCCAGGAAGCTACACTGACCGGCCTGCTAGAGATTATGGGTCGCCAGCAGGTGGCTTCCGATGAGTTTAGGTGATGTTTCGAGCAACACCGGGTTCGGGTAGAGGAAGAGCGACGTTTTGAATGCGAGGAGACAAGGCGTTTCCAAACCGAGTTTCTTCGGAGACTCGATGCTCGCGATCCCAGTACGCAAGCACAATCCTTTCCTCCCCAGACATACACACCGGCACTCACAAATAATCAGGAACCTAAACTTCAGCTCCCTGCTCAGTTCAAAGGTGAATCCAGCAAATGCCAGGGGTTCATAACACAATGTTTTATAC
This sequence comes from Anguilla anguilla, assembly GCF_013347855.1. Taxonomy (NCBI): domain Eukaryota; kingdom Metazoa; phylum Chordata; class Actinopteri; order Anguilliformes; family Anguillidae; genus Anguilla; species Anguilla anguilla. The sequence goes on along the minus strand of NC_049203.1, from coordinate 47,267,659 downwards.
AGTTTAGAGCTCATCCTTCACGATATGCTACGGACGAATCAAGGGTGGCGTTTATTGTTAGTATCCCTAAGGGTCAAGCCCTGGCCTGGGCTGACCCACTTTTTAGTTCAAACTCACCCATAATGACAAGTTCAGACCTCCTCATTGAGGAGATGGAAAGGGTGTTTGACCATGATTTTACGGGCAGTGAGGCGGCCACTAGGTTAACCCATCTTCGGCAGGGAAGGAATAGTGTCGCAGAATTTTCTATAGCATTCCGATTGTTAGCCGGCGAATCAGACTGGCCCGAACTACTGCTTATGACGCTATTTACCAACGCCCTGTCAGATCCGGTCAGGGATGCACTGGCTGCGAGTGAGCCACCCGCTACTTTCGAGGCATTGGTTGCAAGAGCTATCCGTATCGATCACTGGGTTAGGGGACGAGAGAGAGAGAAGGATGAAAGGAGAGGTCGAACGACCCCTTACGTCGCACCTCTCTTGGGTACGCCCATGTTCTCCACTCGTTCCCAAGACTCGGGAATTAGGTCGGAACCTATGCAAGTGGACAGTGTGGACGTTCGCCGGGATTCTGATTTCCGATCGAGAACCAAGAGATGCAACTATTGTAAACAGATAGGGCACCGCATAAAGAGTTGTCCAGTGTTAGCAGCAAAAGATCAGTCTCGTCGGTGAAGTGTAGACCACTAGCGAGACGTGAGTTATCAGTCTTTCACACTTGTATCCCCGTTGAACGCTCCTGGAATGAACAAATCATTAACACTAATGCATTTTTAAATTCAGGCGCAGTGGATTGTTTTATTGACACTAAATGGGCAAGGAAACGCGGATTACCTGTGCGTCTATTGCCTCAGCCTCGGGTGATTACTGCACTTGATGGTCGTCCTTTAGGCACAGGCCTGGTGGAAAGAACCACCGCTTTTATTCAGATGCGCGTTCCTTTTGGTGAACATGTGGAGCGTAGCAGATTTTTTTTGGTGGAATCGCCTACCTTTCCCCTAGTGTTGGGGCATTCCTGGTTGGTTAGGCATAAACCTTATATCAACTGGGGCGGGACTGGGGAGGCCATCCTTCAGTGGGGTTTGGAATGTGCGTCTCACTGTCAGCAGGATACTACGCAGGCTCCTCGGGTTTGTTCTAGTTCCCAACCCAGTTTTGATTACTGTGATGAGGAGACCGTTACTCCCATCAGTCAGTTTGCGGCATCGCCCCCTTCAGGTAGGGCGGAGAGCCTAGTCTGGTATCCGTGTTTTGACTCTTTCTCTCCTTGCAATTACGTCACAGAGGAATTCTCGGGTGAGGGGTGTTCTTTTAAAAGCAGTAGCGAACAAGATACGGCAGATGAAATGGAATATCCTTATTCCGCCAGTATGGAGGATCTTGTTGCAGTGGGTACGGTCACTATTCCGTTACCAGTCAATGTCCCCGACGATTATGTAGATCTGGCGGAGGTATTTAGTAAGCAAGAGGCCACTACTTTACCTCCGAACAGAACGTATGATTGTGCTATCAAATTGTTTCCTGGTTCGGTCCCACCAGGAAACAATTTGATTGTGCTTTGTGTTCACCTGTGTCTTGTTATATCTGTGCCTTTTTAAGTTCTCTGCTTCCCTGACTCGGGTGCTGGTTCCTTGTGTTTCTGCATGTGTTTCTGCTTGTGCTTTCTGCCTGTGTGTTCCTGCCTGACTATCTTTCTGCCCCACCCGAGTTCTGTTTCTGCGTGTTTTTGGACTTTTGGATTTTTTGCCGTTTTACCTTTTTGAGAGTTTTTTGTTTTTTGTGAGTAACCCTGCATGGCCTTGCTTTGGTTTCCTGGGTTTTTGTTACATTTTGTGATTAAAGTCTTTGTTTGGATTTGCTTTTTGAAGTTTGAGTTTTTTACATTCTGCTTTCACTTGCGTCAAGTCTAGGCTTTGCGTAGAGATAAGATCATTTACATGTCAAAGGAAGGTTTTATAAATAACTACTTATACGTGGTTTTCTGCATAAGTCATACTTAAGATCAAAATTGAATGTAAGTCCATTTAATAAAAAAGGCCCCAGAGGCTTTGGGGAAATCAAAACCTTTAAGATTTAATTACACCCAATCAGGAGGACCAAACATTGGAAATATTAAAACACAAAGAATATGTGTACTGGACATTAAAGCAAAGTTAAATGAATTGTACGAGCTCAAACAACCCCACAAATTCTAAGATACATTTGAAGGCCCCAGAATTCCAACTTAACATCAATTCTCCCCTGCTAAATTATTAATTATAGTTATTATGGGATGGGGGGGAGGCAACCTCTTATGCAGAGCACAGTGTCTGCCATACAATTTATGCTTTTTTCATCCTTGGTATGCTACTGTGTGTATTATATACAATGAGGTCTGCAAGTACAAGTACAATTTTTGTTGCTTTAGCTCTGAACTGAAATTAGATTTGAAATGGAACTATGAATATGAGGTTAAATTTCAGTCTGGTAGCTATAATATGATGGTATTTACATCCATTTTGAGTTATCCATGTAGAAATTATTGCCTTTCTTATATGTAGCCCCACCCCCCCTTCATTGCAAAACCTTTGCATTTCATGACTACCTGAAGTCTATGACGCATACACATCACCAGATACTAGGTATATTCCCTGGTGATGCTCTACCCAGCCTGTACTGCAGCCATCTTCAGTTCCTATTTGTTTCAACGGGTTTTGCCATCAGTCCTCCCTTCAGAAAGTGAAACATGTACAGTTGGATTTAGGTCCAATGATTGACTTAGCCAAGAAAATTCCTCTTGTTGGCCCTGAAAAACTAATTTGTTGCTTTAGCAGTATGTTTGGGCTCATTGTCCTGCTGCAAGGTGAAGTGCCATTCAATGAGTTTTGAGGTATTTTTCATAATCTGAGCAAAGTTTTTTTTATGTACACTTCAGAATTCACATAAAAATGCTGTGAAGTTGTCAGCAGCCACATAATAAATAAAGAGAATTGAGCCAGTTCCAGTACCGACCATGCATGCCCAAGCCATAACACTACCTCCACCAAATTTCATAGATGAGTGGGGTACTTTGGATCATGAACAGTTCTTTTCTTTCTCTGCACTTGTCTCTCTCTTTCCATGATGTTGGTTCAGGTTAATACTCATCTCATTTGTCCATACAATGTTGTTCCAGGACAAATTTTGTTTTTTTTTAAATATTCTTTTTAGCAAACTCTAATCTGTTTTTAGCAAACTGCATTCTGTTCATGAGGCTTACCAGTGGATTGCATCATGCAATGAACCCTCTGAGATTATGGTCGTATAGTCACTTTACGGCAGTTATTGGCACATCTATGCCTAAGTTTTCTTGATCTGGCTGACAGTTAAAAATGGGTTTTTCTTCAGAATTTAAAATATTCCTCTGTTGTCCATTACAATCGTCTTCCGTTTTCCACCAGGCTGTTTGCTATTGCTGAGCCCAACGGTGTGTTCTTTCTTCATAGAAATGTTTCAGACATGCTTTTACACACCCAATGTTTTGGGTATGTCTCTGATCAATTTCTTCTGATTATTCAGTCTCATGATGGCCTGCTTTACTAAAATTGACATGTCTTTATCCTCATGTTGAGAACAGCAAGAGGCTCCAAATGCAAATGCTACACCTTGAATTAATTGGAGACCTGTTAGCTGTATTGTGCACGAGCTCATGATACAAGAACACACAGCTGGCGAAGAAACACCAGATCAGCCAACATTCCAATTGCTTCTGGTCCACTAAAAGAGGGCTATGTATAAAATGGCTGTAATTCCAACAAAGATTTTGATATGGCTAGAAATTTCGTCAAATTCAGACTGACAGTGTAATTTAACCTCATGTTTTATTGTTTCATTTCAAATCCAAAGTGCTGGAGTGAGTGCAGAGCAAAAACAACAAAAACTGTGTCACTATCCAAGTACCACATTCTATATTATTTTCTCTTAAGGTACTTGAGTACTGTACAACTGTATTGTTCTCAATGATGAACTAACTGTATAGGCCTGCATTGCTTATTGATTCTTTAAAAAACATTTGACTCAAGATCATTGACTCAATCTTTTCCTTTAATTATATGTATTTTTGTATATATGTATATATATATATATATATATATATATATATGACTATTGTCATATATATTTAATCATAATGTGAAAAAAAGATATTAAGCTGTCAAGAATTGATATTCTATTCTGTATCTGTCAGAATTTTATTTTACTCACTTTCAGAGTGGGAAAGAGTGACAGAATCCCACCACCACATAGCTGAAGGGCAAAAATAGTGGGCAATGAGAATTGCCATCAATTATACTCTATTCCCAAGCCTGTGTCTGGATTCCCCTTTGACAGGAGTGAAGTATTGATTAGTCATGGTGTGATGTCAGATCAGCGCAAGAAAACCAGATGATCTGAAAGACCTTGACTGGAGAAAGTATCACCCCCATAATAAGTATCTGTAAGTTCTGGTGGGCTCTGCTTCTTGGATGGACTGCCAGGGGGAAAGAAAATGTGTTCCTATAAGTCCTCTTGGTAAGAGAGTCCAGTGAACCAACTGTCAAATGTGTGATGGCTGGGAACTGACAAATGCTTGTTATGTTTTTCCATCATGGTTGTCAGGAAAAAGAGGAACACCTGCAATGGGGTGTTATATTTTAGGATGAATATTCATGATCATTTTCTTACTAAGCATTTGACTAGAGATCTCTGCTAAGCTAATGACAATGCTTTATGAATGTATAAAAATACTCTCACATACTAAAAACTAAGACACTGCTATTTAACCGTGTGAGAATTGTTTGATGACAAATCATAAATTGAGCCAAATAAAAAAATGAATGTTATGGAGCTCAATGTATATTTTAAGTGAACTGTTTTTATCAACATTGTGGTTATGTAGGACCTGAACACAGGTTAAAATAGCTAACATAATTTTATATCCACAGTTGTATGCATTATCACATACATACCAAATAAATTAATAACATTCTACCAGCTTCTTCCAATGTCTACCAGCACTACAGCTAACAAGAAGAAGAATAAAATGAAGAAGAAGAATCTCTATAGCCACCTTCGTGTCATCATATTGAATCATATGAACTTTATTAATGCAAAAATATTATGTAAAACACATAGTAAACTTAATGGAATACCACATGATCAGTTGCTGTCATTGTTTTCCCCCTTACTTCTAAGATTTTCTGTATGTATTTTTATTTGTTCAGTTTAGATTCAGCTCTAAAACTTATCTTTCAAGCTACTTTCAGCTCTAGAAATGATCCCTATCACAAAGACATTAAATCTTTCTCCAGAGGCACTCACATGGGGAAAAATCCATGTGATTAGTAGCAGAAGTGAGGCATCAGGGGGGCATTGCATTCAGTAGTGAAAAAATGTATTCCACAGCACAAATTGATTTAGCAAATTCATTGCTTCCAGGGACAAGAAGGAAAGGAGGCTGCATGGCTGAAAATAGAATTAGCAAAACCCAAAATATCTGCAATATCATTACCCATAAACTTGACCTCACGGAGCCCACAAAGCTCCCTTTAGGCTTACTCGGGGTTGCCTTCCAGGTAAAGAATTGAAATTATAAAACACCCAAATCAACAATGATGCACATGAGTTGTGCTGAGCATTGCACTTGAGTGATTTCATGAAAAACTAATCACCTAATCATCTTGGAATCATCACCTTCAAAATAAATCAGTATCTCCAAATGTTAGTCAATAATAAATGTAACCTTGTTTATTTCATATATTGTATGAGAATGAGACTTTCAAATTATTTCCTTTCATTGGGGCGTATTTTCATTACCATACCAATATAAGAATAACCTGACAGTGCTGAAGGTGCTTTTATAAATTATGTACTACAATGAATTCCTTTGCTACAAAGAGTTTTTCCTATTTGCATTCATGATTTGCACCTCCTTTCTATGCAATATGACAATATTTTCATCTACATGTTTAATAATCTCTAATGCAATTGGTTTTTATAATTGCCTAGTTAAAAAAAAAAAAATGTAATTTTCCTCTTTGAAGCACATGTGAACTGTTATGATGTTCAAGCCAATTTCCACATTTGATACAATTGCAGCGATGCTTATGTTAAGTTCTACAGACAATGTATGAAGTTGTCCATGTCTGATAAATTAAATAAAGGAGGTTTTCATCACACAACTCTCAAAATAAAGTCATCCCTGTATTGCTGCAGCAAAAAAAGCCAGACATTATTCATATAATAAATTCAACTTCAACTATTTATTCATATTTAACAAATATGCTTGCATAAAACAGTAAACCTGTTAGTGCCCGCAGGCACTTCAATATTTCAGACATTGAGAATCAAGTGGAAACTCAAATATACACACTTTAGCATTGGAGAACCTCTTCTTGAACTTTCCCAAATATTCATGGCTTTAAAAGTATCTAATTATTTTGGAAATAATCTCGGAATATATCCCAGGGTGAAGCAGTAACATTTTCCACAGGTGAGGAGCTTCAAAATTAAGTGAAGGGTATTTAGACAAAAGTCTACAAGAAGTTCACCTGATGATATAAACATTGCATAGACAGTTCCCAGATCATCATGCTAAATTCCACCCTCCTGAAAAACCAGAAACATTGATATTCTATACTAACACATGATGGCTGCCACCTTTTTAAGTAGACTTGAGCCTCAAAGGTAATTTCCACTTCATTAGCACAATCTCCCTACTGTTCTCCAAAAGACTGAGGTTCCCACTGGAGATCTCCAGATGGACCTTAGAGCTCTTATTGGGAGGCGGCACATGACACACAACAGAGCAGCAATGAAGTCTGTGAAGGGACATCCCTTATCTGCAGTAACACTCTGCAACCCTTACACAAGCATTGTATGTCACTGCACTAAAATAGTCACTTCTTAATGAAAATGAAAGCAAGCCAGAAATAAATGATTATTTTCAGAAGGCTTTTATTAGCATTGGTATAACGTTTTATCAATTTTCTTAATTAAAAAAAAAAAAAAAATTTAAAAACCTTAACTGAGAGTTGACTCGAAAACAAAAATTCTGCAAACTGTATTGTCATGCACTATGGTTTGGAAAAGGAGCAGGGGGTGTCAGTGTCAGAGGCACAGGGATAATCTGTGAATAATGTCACGGGGGGCCAACTGCTGGCAGCTCATCCATTTTTCATTTGCTCCTCAGACAAATGAAACATGACCCCCCTCAGAACAAGGGGACCTTCTGACACTTCAAAGGGAACGCCTATGGGTGGTTTTCCTCCCGACACCCAACTGCATTGGCCCTGTACTCCCCAACTGGAAGCTGCCGGGGGCTCATTAACCCCTAAACAGGCCTGGCAATGGGCTTCCTGTGTCCTTGCAATTACACGGCTGTGTACAGTAACACTGGAGTGCTGGAGTTTTCTTCAGGCAGGGGCTCTTAATTGAAAACCAGATTGGACCTCTCGCGTTAATTAGCTGAAGAGGACAGCCCACTTTTCACATGATTGCCTCATCGTTAGAGGAACAGAATTCCCCTGGAAGGGCCGGTTGGTTTAATTGAGGAAACATGCATATTAAGTTAAATGTATATAACGTGTTCTGATTTGGTTAGCCCAATGGATGCTTTGTGTTTCTCAAATGAATTATGCTGATTAGCACTGCCCAGTGGAGTTTTGTCTTTAGATTAGATTAATTAAACAAACAAGAATTTTAGTATTGTCAAAATTGTCAGTATTTTATTATTTAATAAAAGCATAAAACCTCTGAAATGTTTTCCTAAGGTAAGGGTATTCCTTAAGTGTTTTACTGTATATCGGCCTGTCACGTTATGGGACAAAAACAGGGGAATCCCCACATAACCATAGAGATGACAGGGATTTCCCTGACAAGGCGATATATAAATTGATTTACTAACATCAGTTTCAACTAGATGTGACAAACAACATTTTGAAATGGAGCATAAAAGATGAAATACAAATTTGTCAGCAGAGGGAAAAAAATATTAGAAGAATTCTCCCTCTCATAGAAATCTACAGTGGCAGTTAAAAGCTATGCCCCACCAACCCATATTTTGACAGGTTGTATACAATACATACAATACATTTTTGTTGAGATACTATTTGTATCATTGCATCATCTTCCCCTACAGCTTTGAAGCTACACACACCATACATGGTTATAGTTATAGTACTATAGTTCATTTCAGTTGGTTTGTTTGGGTTTGCCAAATGGCTAGTTAAACGTTTTAATGCTTTCAGTGTTTTAGCTGTCATTTAGCTAAACAAAGTGTCTTTGCATATATGAATCAAATGATTTTAACAGCTTTCGGAACGTGATAAAACACTTGAAGGTCAGGAACCCAACTGAAACCTCCTGCTTGAACCCAAGTTATTGTTATAAGCACAATGAACCAAAAGTGAAAGATTTCTCAGATCTCTTATAATACTCTAATAATACTAGCAACCCAGGGAATGCTTTAATGTCTGCTGATAAATATTTGAGTGAAGTGAAAAGGGCAGGTGACTAAAACTGGGCTGTTAGGCTGCTGTTTCTTCCCTCTTTATTGGGTAGTGGGGAACAGCATGATGGTGGTGTAAAGGGTCTGTGATGTGACAGATGTTACATTCCGCTATTGTGAAATGAATAGATTATGAGCAGTAATTATATGTACGTCGATATTGGGTGCTGCTGGAGGCGATACTGTAGATGAGAGCTGCAGCAGCAGGTGGTCCAAATGGCTGAAGGACAGGAAAACACTCAGCAGGACACAGAAGCCACTTTCACATCAAAACTTTTGGCAGATTGCCAGTGGCCTGTTCCTCCTGTTTCATGCTAACCTCAAGACCTATAGAAAACCTGCATCCAAAACACATATCTTATTTTAAAGCACATTGAGATTACAATTTGAAGCACATTGAGATTACTATTACAATGAGACAAAAATGATATCAGCTATATCAGAACAGGGACAAACTAAATGGATGCCCAAATGTATGCCAGAGGCTATATCACCATGTACTCCTTTTTTTTTTTTACTCTTTTGCTGAATGGCTGATGTAGAATGGCTGATGCTAAGCAAGTGTGGGCTTGGTTAGGACTTTGAAGGGAGACCTCCAGGGAAAACTCAGTTGCTGTAGGGCTGTGGTGGTGTTGGGCCATTTGGGGATGATCTTCCCTCTGGTCTGATAATGCCCTAGTGCAGTGCTGGGGACACTGTATTGTATGAGACGTCGTCTTTTGAACGAGACGTTAAACTGAGGGACCAATTTCCTGTGGCCATTCCTGACCCCATGACACTCATCGCAAAGAGTTGGTGGTTCCCTGGTGTCCTGGATTTCTCAACCTGTCACCCCACTTTAATTGGGCAAAACCATTCTCTCCCTCTCTACCTCAGCTGATGTGTGGTGAACATTCTGATGCAAAATTGCTACCATGCATCACCCAGGTGGATGCAAAACATTGGTGGTGGTTGAGTTTAGTTTCCCCATTATCACTGTAAAGTGCTTTGAATGTAAAAAGTGCTATATAAATGCAAGTTATAATTATAATTATAATAACAATAAGAATAACAATAAGAATAACAATAATAATAATAATAATAATTCTTTTTAAATGAACTTAACTGCACATGTACTCTATTTCAAAGAAATCTTAAATTGTTTTTGCATACACATCTCATTTTTGTGTGTATGCTTCCTTGACTCATAGGTAATGGGTGAAATGATTAGACATTTTTAAAGATTAAAGCAAAGTGACTGGTGTTTATGAAGGCTCTAGTCCGAGGTTTAAGCCATCTGCTCTTGAAAGGCTAGACCCACCCCCCTTCCTGCTTTCCCCCTCTGGCTACTCATATCCCTCTGTTCTTGACACAGGCTGCAAATTTTCCAGCTTATGATCTCTTCCCTAATTAACGTATGCTGATTAGCGATAGCTGGTGGAAGACACCGTGACACCAAAATTCACCAAATGCTTCTCAGACTACAGGCATGGCATTCAAAGGCTCTTCACTTGTTAACCACTCACGCTTCTTGTGAATGAAAATTGGCTTTCTGTGATCTTCACCTTGCTCCCATTTCTGGACTAATAAAAGCCAAATAGGATACAGGGCAGGGTAAACCTGACTAATGATTGTCTTGATAAAAGAAAACAAAAATTATATGAGCTAAGGGTAAGACGTGTTGGAAAATGATAAAATGAGAGGATCAAATCGTGGCTTCTGAACAATATAAATTATTATTTATATTGAAACAATGTTTACTTTTGTCTGAAGGGACCGGGCTATCCAAATTGTTTAACCAAAGACTGCTTCTTCTGAGTGACAAATTGGACCAGTCAAATTTACCCAAGTAATGGTGTGAGTGGCTTTAATCTATGGCATGAATATAAAATACAGCATGCAGAGATTCTATTTACATGACCTTTACAATCCAATCTTCATGAATATACTATGTAAGTGAAACCAAATCAAATGGTATTCAATGGATATGGGTGTCTCAGAGAATGGTCATTTTAATGGATGAATGATTATGAATTTGACAGTTTAACCGACATACCTGGTTAAAATAAACATACTGGCTATTTTTCATTGACCAACATGCACAACAAAGGTAAATGCAGTATGAAAAACACAAGGTAAAATCTAATCCCTGCAATAAGACATTTAATGAACATTATAGCAAAGTGTTAACAAGTACAAAACAAAACAAGGTTTATAACATGTCATCATTAGTAGCCCTATACTTATGAAAACATATGTACACCATATAGTGAATGAAAAGGAACTGTAATTGATGGTGATAGTCTTTCAAAAAAAAAAACAAAAACAAAAAACAGACAATCCTTAAGTGCATTGTATCAAATCAGTCAACTGTAAGTGCTGTTATTGTGCAGTGGAAACATAAGAGCAACAACAGTTCAACCGCAAAGCCGTAGGCCACACATGCTCACAAAATGGGACCACTCAGTGCTGAAGTGTGTAGGGTGTAAAAATCATCTGTCCTCAGTTGCAACATACACTACAGAGTTCCAAACTACCTCTGGACATAAAGTCAGCACAAAAACTGTTTGTCAAGAGCGTCATGAAATGGGTTTTCATGTCCAAGCAGCCATACACAAGTCTACGATCACCATGCGCAATGCCAAGCGTCGGCTGGAGTGATGGAAAGCACACCACCATTGGACTCCATGGGGAAGGCCCTTTTCTATTTCAGCATGACAATGCCTCATGCACAGAGTGAGGTCCATAAAGAAATGGTTTCCTGAGTTTGGTGGGGAGGAACTTGATTGGCCTGCACACAGCCCTGACCTCTACCTAATGGAATACCTTTGGGATTAATTGGGATGCTAACTGTGAACCAGGTCTTATTCCCAACCTCACTAATTATCTTGTGGCTGAATGGAAGTGAATCACCACCGTCATGTTCCAAAATCTACTGGAAGGCCTTCCCAGAAGAATAGAGGCTGTTACAGCAGCAACAGGGGGTCCAACTCCACATTCATGTCTATGGTTTTGGAATGAGATGTTCAACAAGTACATATGGGTATGATCTTCAGTTGCCCACACACTTTTGGAAATGTAGTGTATGTCAAATTGGGAATAGTGTAGATATACACCTCAAGGGAAGGGAAAAATATGAGACACAATCAATGCTGTTTTATAAAATCTTGCAAAATGAAAAGACTTACTTTCAACAAATAGGATAACTGAAAAAAAATGTATTATCAAATAAACAGTCTCAGGAAATGGTAGAGGAAAAAAGAAAATCATAATGAAATCATATGGGGGAATAAAAGTCAGAGCAATATGCAAAGCTTGCCTGCATGCAGTGTACAGTATACTTAAAAATATATAAAAATAATACTGCAGGTTGTACTGTTACTTAAATATTTTCAGATTTCCATATTGCCATTTATGACAAAAATAAGCATGATAAATCATTGATTATATGGGTATTTCTCTCTTATAAAATGAAAAATAGGATTATATCACAAAACAGAAACATTTAAATAAAAAACAGGCATTATTTCTGTTCACGATGACATTTTTTTTCTCAAATGACTCAATTTGAACTCATTTTAACAAAAAAAAAAATAATAATAATTGTGTGGAATGGATCCACTGACAGACTTTATTGCTGCAATCTGACAGTGCAAGGCACTTCCAAATCTGCCTCAGAGATGGTGGGGTTAATATTCTTAGCCTGGAATTCCTCTCAAGCAACTGAAATGCAGATGGAAGAAAGGAGCCAAGGCATGAAAAATAACTGGCAGCCTCCCACCAAAATCATTGTGACCAACAAAAAAGCCAGGTTCAATTGCTACCATAAAATAAAGTACCTTGTAAAGGAAATAAATGCCGTGCATGTGAAGATTCATGCTTTCAAATAAACTCTGGGCTTAAATTTTTAATTAGGGGGCCCTAATTACGGTCATCAGACAGTGGTTCTAAATGCATTCCACTTTGCAGAGCTCCAGACAAGCCCTCAGCCTTGTGTATTTTTCCATTCCATAAATATTTGATGAAAATGGTCCGAGCTGCATCAGCTGCGCATTGCCGGCTAGCAGGCATTATGCATACCGCTGCCTTAAAGCCATGTACATTAGTGAGATGACAGAGTGCAAAGAAAGAAAAAAAAGCTACCAACCAGCTCGTCGATTGATTCTATTAGATCGTCTAAGATGAGTTGGGTGTGAGCCATAATTGAGCTGACACCAATAATGAAACCAGATATTTGCTGAGAGCTGTTAGTAGTTTGCAGAGGATATTGATGCCTCTGATAATTTGGAACACTTGGACACAATTAATCAAAACAGTGAAAAGCCCAGGAAATTGATGAATGCATTGCACTACAGCTTAATAAAGCTGTTTAGGCAGCCAATTCCAAATTGTGGTGTATAACATTATCTCGGAGTTGAGAAGCTATTTTAGGGAGAAAAAGCACAACTGAATTGTTATGCTTTATAAAACCTGGTATTAAACACGTTCCTGTCTACCAGAAAACATGGGTCTGGAATTTCAAAATGACTTAAAAGTGTATTTTATGCATTACTGATGAACAATAGCTGAAAGGCTTCATTCAGACTTTGGCTGTACCACAGGAGGACTTCTACAGTATGAATCAGGGAAATCTGAAAATGGTATCCTAAACTGAAAGGAATATAGGACTGGGGTAAAATGATTCTACCATTCTTTAAGGAATAGATGAGGAGGGCTCAAAAGGTGCTAGATGTGGATTACTCATGGCCAATTCAACCCTTCTGAATCCCAGCAGAAAGTCAAGCTCCTGAGATTTAAGGTCACAGGGGAGATCATTTTCCCAGAGAACAGAGAATGCTGCGTGATTTTTCAGAATATCAGACTAAATTCAGGAGAAAGGGAACTGTTGAATGGGCTATAAAATGGTATAAAACTACCAACATACAAATCTAACCACCTAAATTCAGATGGTAATGTTACAATTTTAATTTGTTTTTATTTTTGTTTATTTATACATAAAATGTGTCCAAGGAGCTAGTGCAACATGACGCTGGAATCAGCCATGTCCACGCTCATTGAACAAAGAGTTCATGTTCCAAAAATGTTGTGATCAGACTTATGGTTCATGAGATGAATATGTTTTGACCCCTAATAACTGATGAGACCAAATCATAATAATGTGAAAGAAACATATTCTATATGTGGTTACTAGGATTTGAAGCAGTATACATATTATTTTGTTGTAGATGTTCCAGAAAAACAGTTTATCGGTAAATTTCTTTATCACTGTTCTGTGCTATGTAGAAACCATACAGTATGTCTTTTCACTGGTAATGTCTAATTCCCCTAGACAGAAATAAGTAGAGTAGAAAGCCTCCATCAGTTCCACTTCTGAATTTCCATGATTAACATGAAACTTTAATGTGGCTTTCAGAAAATCCACCATCAAATGGGTTCCTTTTACCAATGTGGCTGTTCTTCGGGCATGAAGCTAAAATTAAAACCACTGTCACCTCCCCATTAAAAGCAAGCCTATTTCAATAACAACAAATAATTAAAATATTGAAAGCTTTCCATTAACTCTTTCTTGGAAGTAGTTTTGAGCCAACATTTCAGTTTCTGGGCTATTTTACATCAAAGCTAGTGAGTCTATGTTAAATACTATGTACATCATAGTTTTAATAGACTAGAAGATGATTGGTCCCCATAGCTTTTTTATTTCCTTTGGAACTGCATATTATAATTGAGTTGTGAGCTCAAAGCACATATGATACACAGGAGGACAGATATGATGCTGTGTAATTTTTAACTATAATATCAAAATAAGGCAAACACACAACATAAAAACACATATTCAGGGTTAGGATCTATAATATGTGCCTCCATGACAAAAATTGAGAGTTAGGGAGTGGGGGCTGCAGGGGGAACTGCAGGGTTTCTGAATGCATTTGCATATACATTGAGACGTTAATTATTTATCAGACAACACAGTGAACGTGTGCATTACTGCTGGTACCTGGCTTCTTGAAAATGTCCACTGGAAATAGAAATGTGCTTGACTTCACTAAATAATGCATCGCTCAGAAAAAGAGGCCACACAATTGAATATCATCTCAGCTTTTTAATTTGTTTCAAAAAAATGAATTATTTACATTTCACCAGTGATAGTTACCTCTTACTATTTGTTGTTAAAATGTTTTATCTTCATTATATCATTGAAATATTATTTATATTTCCATTGTTAGACATAATACAATTATATTTATTACAGAGAAAAAGCATAACTTAGTAAGCTATGTCAGTGGCAGTAAAGGGAACAGCAAGCACTAATCAATTATATAACCTTGTGGGCTGTTGTATGTGGTTCAATAAAATATTATTATCAATCCACTTTACTATGAAACTCACACTAAACACCACCATCTGTAGTCCTATGTCAATGTAAAATCATACAAGAATCTGAATGGATCTTCTTAACCTGCTAAAGGTATGCCACAAACTTACTGTACAAACATCAAAAACAACGTCTTCCCAACCCACTGTCCCCCAACCCCCACCCCCAGCGCACTAATTGCCAAGAGCACACACCCCCCCCCCAACATCCGCACACCACCACCACCATAATCCTGTCTAGTCAACAGGATAAAACACAGCTGGTATATGAATTTATGATTCAGCACCAGTCTATGACTAAATTATCCAAAAACAACAGCGTTATAATTTGTAGAGCCATATCAAATAAAACAGCATCAAGCTTATCAACTCATGCTCCCTTTCAATTACACTTGGGCACTTGGGAATACACACACACACACACACACAAATGCAATGCTATAGCCATTTTCGGAGAAGAGCACACTGTAGAATATATTACTGCACTTACTTCAAATGCCCCACAAAGTTCCCAGATACTACTGGCAGCTTTTTCGGTGACCCTTAACTTTCATGGTTAAATTAAATGCCATCCATAAGCTTCTTGATCATATCTGGAGTTCAATTCACATTTTGTGTTAGCTCCTCGTTCATGACATTAGATATTTTAATCTGCTGGTTTGCTAAGAAACAGCTTAGCACGACACAGACTGCATGCTGCATCTCACTGGTAAAGCGCAATCAATTGGAAGGGGGAGAATTTTATGATTGGAGAAGTCTTGTTTTTTGGTGGTAAAATTCATTATTTAGTATCTGAACCTTCAGCATTTCAGTATCATTTATTCATAAAGTCACTTTTTTTGCCAGGAGGAAATGGATATAGCTGTATGTCAGGGAAATTGGATTGATGATATTGATCAGGTACCGTCTTGAAAACAAAGCATGTGTTTTTATTGACAAGATTTATGGATTATTCGACATATTCTAGACATTAAAAAAAAAAAAAAAAAAAGCTTAACGAGGTCCGATGCCAGCTGAAGTCAATGTTTTTAAAAACCAGGAGCTTCTGTGGAGCAGACATAGGAGTCGTTTTGGCAGTGAAATTAAAGCAGGCACTAGCTTACAAGCATATGCCTAGTTCTTAGAAATAGTTTTTTAAAAAAAACAAAAAAAAAAAACATTTTTTCAAAATGCCACATTACATGCAAATTGTCAGTTCAAAGATTAATAATTTAAGGAGATTGACAATTTATTAAGTCTGTAAAAGAACATCAGTACTCTTTTTAAAATATTGATTTTCTGTGATATAAGTACCATGTTCATTTTGCATCAAACATAACACTGGGAAAAAGCCCCAGATGTCTGAAGTATGGATACTTATGGGACACTTCTATATTTTCCTGAGATACAAGGATGCCCACAAGTGATCACAATTCTTCCTGTAATAGAAAACCAATGATGACATATCATTGAAGTGATTAAAACATTTTTTTCCCGAAAGTATATAATTCATGGCTTAAATCATAAATAATATTGGAATACACCATCTGTTCCTAGTCTGCTGTAGGTTCTCTTTTTGTTATATGTTATATTCTGTACAGAGTAATTTCAAAATCTTGTCCCTATTGAATTATTTAGATCCAACTAGCACTATAGATTGCTTGAATCAATCTCAGTCAGTTGGGAAAAAAATGGTTTCTACCTGTGGCTGCTGTGGCCTTTGGCTGTATGGTGGGATTGACTTCTTTGGGTTTCTATTTTAGACAAGCCATTTCTCATTTTCAAATATAATTTATCTTTCGCTCTAATGTATTGCTCAAACCATTAATCCTTTATTGCAGAAACAAAATGCAAATAATTATGAAATGTTAAAAAGCTTACAATATGTTAAAATATGAAAATACAAAGGGCCAGATATATGTATATAAAACTTGCAGTGCAAATTGTGGACTGACGAGTGAATTCTGATGCATTTGCAGTCTGCTTGAAATTAACATCTTATTTACTAAGGCTACAGCTGATCACACAATCAGTGAACGGTACTCTTCACAGTTTGTATATGAAGCACAGCTTAAAAGGCACAGTTAAAAAAAAACAAAAAAAACACCAGTTTAGTGCATTGAATACACAGTAAAATGTCCAGTGTAAATTTAATCTCTTTAGAGCTTATATGAGTCCACTCTGGCCATAGTACCCTCATATAAACTCTGTAAGAGTTGCTTTAACACTGAACATTTTACTGTGAATCATCGTTGGATGCGGGGAAATTGATGTATCTTCTGGTGCCACATAAGAACGTATCCAGCACTACAAACAGCAGAGAACAAAATGTGTATATTCCAGCTGTGGCAGCAATTGCCAATTGAATTAATTCAGATTCAAGATAGTGTAATGCTGCAAGGAGCTTGACTATTGCTGGGATGAAATGGCAATATGTGGAAGGTTCTAGGTCATATTTTTTTTTCTCCCAGAAGAGTAATTATTTAAATTGATGGGTGTTTGTCACAGAAGTTGCAGGTGTCACAGATTCAATCATTTTAGTCTTTTATAGCAGTACTATTTTTGGAGTATTATCTTGATTGTAACCCCCAATAGTCAACCTTGCCTTCAGAACATAAAATCATAGAGAGAGAGAGAGAGAGAGAGAGAGCTGTACCGTATCTGCCCACTTCCAGAGCAATTAGGTTTTCTGCAGATGACATTAAGGTGTCTTAGCTAATTTTTCTCAAGTGTCTACAATCACAATCACAATTCTGGAGAGCCACATGTCAGTTTTTTCCCCATGTTAAAGCAACCACTATAGAGAAAAAAATACCAAGTGAGGCTATGTGACTGCTTTAAACGCTGAATTACAACAAATATCCAGGATAAGAGCAACCCCCTGCTTTGTTTCTTTTGAGAAGTAGACCCCCATCCTGCTCAAGAATGGAGCAAAGCAGTGTTCCCAGGTACAGCCAGAGCTCCACAAGCAACTGGGCTGTTATGACAAGTCCCCACACTGTTGACTGGTGTACTTTTGAGTTGAAGGGATAACATAAAGAGAGGACTCAAATGCAGCCCTGTATGTGCTGGGGCATAAAGAATGGCTGCAAGTGAAAGAGACACAGGGGTCTGCATGGTACACAGGGCAATTCCCTCTGAGACCGATTAGCCTGGACCTGTCACACACAGAGGAAGTCATTATGGGGTCTCACCAGTACTGGTTTGTCCAGGCGCTGAGTTCAGAGACTTGTGTAAGACATGGGAGAGAATTGCTGAAACCTGTCAATACCAGTTATGATGTGCGTACTCAAGGGACACAGTTCTCTCTTATGTCCTCAACTGTTATGAAGACCGGTTCAATCCAGACTTCTGAGTGGATCCAGTGGATCTAAGATTAAGCTGAGGGTGATGAGAAAAAAAGACACTTGCCAATTATTTATTTATTTATTTGTTTGTGCATTCATTCATTCATTCATTCATACTGTACAATGTCATTCACTGGGTTTATATGAATAGCATGCTTTTAAAGCGTGCTTTAAAAAAAAATGTTTCCAACAATCATTATGCTATTGAGAGTGGATTGTCAGGTATATGTATTTAAGATTAAAATCAAAGCACATGAAGTAAAGCAAGAAAGAAATATAAAAAATATGAATTCAAAGCTGTAGTTTGGGCAGAATATGATGGGCTCAAATACTGCATGAGAGGTTATGGCTGTCCACTTCAGCATTATACCTTAATTACTCACATTGCCACTCAGCTATATTTGTATGGAATCTACAGTATGGAATGAATTTATATGTCAAAATATGTTGATTATATAGTTTCTTAAACACAAGTTTAAGGCCTCTTGACCTTTTGGACTACTTCAGCCTATTTGGTTTCCAGTGATGGAGTGATTATTGACACCACAGGGTGTCATTTCCATGAAGCCACATTGTTTATTTAGGCTGGAACATGGCCTCTCAGGTGGAAATCATACCGAGGACAAAATTTGTACAGGCAGTGCTCAGGCACAATGTGTAGCAGACATTTCCAAGAATCAGTTGAAAGGCGAGAACTGTCACTTTGAACTTGTGGTTCACAATGGCTCCCACATTACAATGGTTGGCAGTTTTATTTTAATTTATTTTTTTATTGACGCTTTCTTCATTCTTAGAAGGATGAAATAAACTCCCAAAGAATGATCACCTTGATCAAACCCAATTTAATTGGCAAGTAGTGCGTATCATGGGCATTGCCTTACACCCTGCAATGGAAGCTGGAGGGAGCTTATACAGTACATTTTCATTTTCTCTTTTTTTACATAACAGCTGAAAAACTGCACCACTTACTAATACTAGTATTGTTCTACACAGAATATTATCAATGTTATGAAAAGTTGAGTGTGTTCGATTTTTTATTTCATTAATATTTTATTGATACAATCATCATGGTAGCTCTTTATTGTTTATATATAGTGTGATGCCAGGAAGGGAACTGGGGTGCTGCTCTCCAGGGGGCAGCAAACGGCTCTACAGACAGGTAGAGTGTGGTTCATTGTAATCACGTCAGCTGCAGCTCATTACAGCAGAATGGATTCTGAAGGGTACAGAAGCATCTTACCTGCTCAAGTTCAGCCAAATGCCTCCAAACTCATTGGATGGCTGTCATGGGTTTGGATGTTATCACCATTTCTTTTCCATCCTGCGTCATTCTTTCAGTTTTTATGGGTATCTGTTTTTTTCTGAAGCCTTTTCTTCAATAATTATGGCCTTTTAGTTTCTTTGATTGATGTCCTTGATTGAATTATACCCTTGATTGATTGATTGTTTTCTTGATTGAATTATACGCGTGCAAATCCGTTTATGATTTGCACCTGTTGGCGTTCTATTTAAACCCCAAGCAAACCGATAAGCTTTGCTTTAGTGTCAACTTGCGTTACACGAAAGCTGGTAACTTGGTCTGTTTTGGTAAGAGGTTTAGTTACTTGTTCAGTACTAGATCAGTTCCTCTTCAGCGTCGTTTGACTTACTGCGGAACTGAATTTTGAGGTTATTGGATTGTGGGCTACAAAGTTAGCGCCACTATCTTTACTCATTTCTCCTATTCTCTCGTGGTTCTTTTCAGTCCTCTGTGCGAGGGCTGTTTTCTTAAAGTTCTCACGTTCACCATTCTTTTCAGACTGTTCTGTTTTTTGCAGGCTCAGTACTCCTTAAGCCTTAGTTCTTCACCCTGTACTTGGGGCATTAAAGCTTTTTCTTTGGGATAGTCTCCCATAGGCGTAATTGGTTTTCTTTTCTTTAATTTTTTTCCCTATCCTTTTGTCTCTAACAAGACTTGGTGGTTATTCTGCCCCAGGTGGTTAACTTGGTTCCCTGCTCAGTCGCGTTTGGTCTCCCTACTTCCCCACCCCGTCACAATGGTGCTTCATGCTACAATGAAACTATGCCAAAAATACTACTTCTTGACTGGCTAAGTTCACCCAATATGCCTATTTCATGGTTATCAAGACCGGATGTAGGGTTCACATTGTTTTGGTTCTGGGGAAGCCTTGAATCCCCTCAATACTTTTGAAACTGTGCATTGTGTGTTTCCCAGACCCTCAAATCACTCTGGAGGTCCACATTGTTGATGAGTTTCAGGGTGACATGAGGCAGTTGAAGCTTGACAAGGGCTACAAGTTATTTTTGAGCCATTTACTTTTCATTTCAAAGAGATGCAGGCAGAGAAAAGACTAGCATGTGTAGCAATCTTGGCTAATGTTATTACCAGGGGGCAGTTGCAGTCATTGTCTGGATTTTTTTACACAGGCTCCATTCAACAGCCTCATTTCATTCTCTTTCTTTGCCAAATTAAGAAAACATGTCTTTTGTCCCAAATATATACAGACAGGTGACAAATTAAAGGAAAAACCAACATAAACTGTCTTGGTAAGCTATTGAGCCACCAGGACAACTTCAGTGCACCGTGGCATACATTCTACAAGTCTTTGGAACTCTACTGGAGAGGTGGAGTCTGACCATATCCCTTTTTTTACATCTCTGTAGACCAGTACCTATGGTTTCTGCACCGCTGAACTCTCAAATGTGCATCGTCTTGAAGGGTTTATGCACTGCAACCATGCTGCAATATCCCTGTCTATGAAACACTAGCCAGATGACATGTCTTTATGACTCCTGCCATCCGTGCCTCAACAATGAATCCTCTTTCAAAGTCACTCAGATATTTTCCTCTTGCCATCTTGATCCAAAATTGAGGTCAACTGGGCCTAATCAGAGTTTTTAGACATGCCACACAGCATGATAGGATGTTAATTGCTTAATTGTATCATGCAGTACACCTGTATAGAAGCATCTGCATTTGTTATGTTTCACCACACATTTATTGAGGTCTTTATATTAATTTGTCACCCGTCTGCATATTGAAGAAACACGAACACTATAAAAAGTGATAATTATGTATCTGCATATGTCATTGCACTTGTAATATAAAGCAAAATGAATGATACTTTCATATTAGAGATGAATGTGTTAAAATATGAATGCAGAGCTACAGAAATTCACATTGGCTGATGGATTTTTGATGTTTCATTTATTTATTTTTTATGAGGTAATTATAGTTACAGTATTGGGATGAATTATCCCTTTGAACCAGGACTAATTTAAAAAAAGGTGAGAGAGTAACTGCATGAAAACATTTTAACTCTGTACATGTTACTTCCTCTCTCTTTTCTCTTTAATTACTTTTGACAATTATTTAGATACCTGCTATACTTGCTAAAGATGATGAAATCAAGAAAACCACTGCTATTCTAATTAGATTTAAAGGCTATTTATATGAAACATGACATAAATACATTTGAAAACAACTAGTGCAACTTGGTTTTAATTCATTGTTTTAAGAGGCATGTCATTATTTTACATGGCTGTGGTAAATGCTACCTGTGGAAAAAAGTGTAAATATATTTTCACAACATTTTATTTGCATTTTTCTTAGACTGAAAGTAAATTAGGCAAATTAAAATAGTTTCATGAAATCGCATTTAATTTTGCACTCTCCTCTCTGCTCCTGTGTACTTTATTCCATGCATGTTGGATGAATGTACAAAGATAGTTAATTCAGAAGTCATTTAGATACTTTTTAGGATAATAAATAATCTTGTTTCATCTCATGAAGATCCTCAGAGCCTGAACACTTAAGAGGAGCAATTGTGCTCTCTAGTGGTCATAATTATTGTTACAGTAAAACATGAAATAAGGAGGTTCATATTATAAACATGAGTGCCCTAACTATAACCCTGGTTTTAATACATAGCCAAAACAATATAAATTATGCCACTGTCCAAATAGACTGCACTGTAACTTCACAGTAAATTGTGTCAGTAGACATGTTTTCCAGTGATTTGCGTAGAGTGCGATTTGTAAATGTGAAGAAAAAAAAAACAGCCTTATTTATTTGTAAAAATGTATATTTTATGCACAGAATGATACATTGTATTTGTAAGCTCCCTGTGATAGCAGGCATGCCATCAACCAAGTTACATTTTGCAAGTATGCAAACACTCCTAATTAGTGGTTTTGGCTATTTCAGCCACACCCATTGCTAACAGGTGCATAAAATCAAACATACAGCCAGGAAATCTCCATTGAGAAACACTGGCAGTAGAGTGGGTCATACTGAAAACTCAGTGACTTTCCAACAAGTCAGTTTGTCATTTCTGCCCTGCTAGAGCTGCCCCAGTCATGTAATTGTTATTGTGAAGTGGAAATGTATAGGAGCAAAAACAACTCCGTTGCGAAGGGGTAGACCACACAAGCTCACAGAACGGGACTGCTGAGTGCTGAAGCATGTTGCACGTAAAAAACATCTGTCCTCTGTTGCAACACTCACTACAGAGTTCCAAACTACCTCTGGAAATAATGTCAGCACAGGAACTGTTCATCAAGAGCTTCATGAAATGGGTTTCCATAGCCAAGCAGCCATACACAAGCCTAAGATCACCATATGCAATACCAAGCATCTTCTGGAGTGGTGTAAAGCACATCGGCATCAGATTCTTGAGCAATGGAAACACGTTTTCTGGAGTGATGAATCACGCTTCACTATCTGGTGAATCTGGGTTTGGCAGAATGCATAGTGCCAACCGTACTGGCCCGAATAGTGCCAACTGTAAAGTTTGGTGAAAGAGGAATAATGGTCTGAGGCTGTTCTTCATGGTTTGGGCTAGGCCCCTTTCAGTGAAGGGAAATCTTAATGCTACAGAATACAATGACAATCTAGAGAATTGTGTGCTTCCAACTTTGTGGCAACAGTTTGGGGAAGGCCCTTTCCTGTTTCAGCATGACAATGGTTTTCTAAGTTTTGTGGAGAAGAACTTGACTGGCCTGCACATACCCCTGACCTCTACCCCAACCAACACCTTTGATATGAACTGGAATTCCAAATGTGATCCAGGCCTTACACTCAACCTCCCTTAATGCTCTTGTGGCTGAATGGAAACAAATCCTCACAGCCATATTACAAAATCTACTGGAAAGCCTTCCCAGAAGAGTGGAGGCCATCAAAGGGGAGGGTCCAACTACTGTACATATTAGTGGGCATAATTTTGGAATGAAATGTTCAACAAGTACATATGGCTATGATATTCAGGTGTCCACATACTTTTGGAAATGTACTGTATGTGTAGGCAGGGCCTACCACTACTGAGATGACGTGCAACAACTGGGAAAAAATATCTTTCTTTTTTATTTCTGCCTGCTTTTCTTGACTGTAGGCATATCATTGATTAACACACCATTCGTTTAAGGCAGATAATGACAGAACACTAAAACAGAACACTTTGCTTCATCATATGCAACTGTGATTAGTGTCATCCAACATCAACAAGCTGATTGGTTCAAGAATAGTTAATAGGAGAATGTGGCCCAAATGTCATTGAACTGTAACTGTCTTAATAATTTTGTACCACTGAATGTCAATTTTTACATTTTAAATTTATTTCTGTCAATATATCAATATAATAATAGCAAATATGGAACATTTGTTTCTCAAAAAGATTAAATACTCTATAAGCAATTCATAAACCTTATCATCAGTGTTTACAATAATGGGCATTTTCTATTCTTTACAAATTGGTTGTCAGGACTGTTTATTCAGCATTTCCTTGACTAGCTGTTTTACCAATGGTAACTCCTCATTTACATATTTGAATTAATTGAGGTGATTCATAAAATGGAAATGAAATAATGAAAAGAGAAACTGCTCGTCTGTAGTCAAAGGCAGTGGTATATTTCTGCTATTTCATGAATTTAAAGTAAAATGTGGTGAAATCTGAATTATGAATGCCACTGCTTAGAAACACCTGCAGAGATTTTTTTTCTTTTTGTTGTAAACTGATGATATTGCTTGCTCAAACGCTCATTTGCAATTATCTACAAGCTTTGAATTATCAGCAATTGTAAAAAAAACAAAAAAAAAAAAAACGTACTACTATTTGCCAAGGGTTTACGAGGTTTCAGCTGACTTAGGCAGAAACGATCCCAGACAAGCAAAGCTTTAGAGGCTTGTATTAAAATTGACATGCATCTCACGGGAGTTTTGCTAAAGATTCCCCCCATCCCCTCCCCGCAGGAGTAAATTTATTGGCTTTCAAAGCATTTAATAGCTTAACTGAGTAGAACTAATCCGTCAGGAGAGAGTAGCGCTAAGAAAGTGTTGTGGAAATTATCATAAAAAAAGCTTTATGACATTTGCTGTCTCATGAGAGAAAATCAATTGATCAGAATATCTGAAGCTTTGTCAGTCTACAGAAAACACGCTGTTCGCCAATTCTCTTGAAAATATTTGCAGTCCCATTTTACATTAAGTGGTCCTAATACCTGTGTAACTACTCTGCATCTACTGAGGGAGACACTGTAACTAGAGTGTATACATGTTGTTTTATTGTACTTACCCTAGTGAAAACTGAAATGTGGAACTTTTTTGAAGTTTATATGATTGTGTAGATAAATGTAAATTGATTAGCTAGCAATCGCTTGATTGGGAGACTAAAGATGGTATTCTGGGGCCATTTTATATTTGCGGTTAGCCACTTGGCTGGATGATTATTAAAATATTATGCTCAGATTTTTATTAAATACTGACTGTCATACTGTCCCAGATAATCCACATGCCAAGCAGTACCCACCACCTACTTGAATATCCAGAATAATAAAACTGCAGCATTATTTTATCTGAGTGCCTCCTTTATTCTTTCTATCCTCAACTGCAAATTGAGACATTTTTGACAAATGTGTACACACAATCTAGCATTATTACCAAATGCTTTTAGGCATTCTTGAAAAAAAAAAAAACAAACAGACATTTTATGCACAAAACAAGAAGCCACCATTTTCCCATAATAATCTTCATATTTTGGGGAAACAGGAGGACTCTCTATCAAAAACACTAAGAATTATGATACATCCATGTTCTTCTAATCTTATAGCAAGGGAGGTCTGAAACAGAACATGGAATTATATTAAAATGAGCATTCAACTCAGCAACACTGCATACTGCAGGAGATGCACAAACTGAATCAAAAGATGGCAGTCTTGCATTGTACATGACCCGTCCCAGTGGAATGGAACATTTTCTGCATTTGCAGCACACACTGCTTCCTATTATAAATGAGAAGAACAGAATGACTGAAGATAGGTTGCACCTCTGTTTCCATTCTCCAATCACTCTTAAAAATGGAATGCAACTTCTGTGTGCTATGTGGGGAAGGGCATTGTTTTCATCTTGAAAGACCACTACAGCCCTTCACTGTTGGAACTGTGTTGTGTTTTCTTTCTTTTATTGTGTGCATTACCTGTGTTATATTTCAGAACATCAAAAATAACCTTATAGTCTTATGAAAGACTGATGTTTTCAAAAGATCAATATTCTTGAAACTTAAAATAGATTTCACACAATAAGTATATATTCAGACACCGCAGATGTTTTGTCATTATGCAATATTGTTTTCTTTTTTCTTGGATGATAAAAACAATTGACATTAACAATACAGTGGAACTCCTAATTTTTTTCATTTAACATTTGATCGATTGTATGAAAGTATTTGTCCATTCATCGAAGAACTTTCACACTTTTTGTTTTCTTGAATGGTATGCTCTGGCCCTCATAGATTTCTTTGTAAGCTTATTAAGGTTGTCAGGATATCTTCCACTCCTGGTTTCTAATTTAGATGTCATTCTAAATGCTCATTGATTGAATACCTCCGAAGGACTTCTACAAGCACAGTCTAGGGCATTATTGATGCGTACAGTGAATAACCAAGAAATGTGATCTCTTCAGTATCCAGTTGATCCTTTCCCTGACTTGAGCTGAATAGTTTTCAGACTGTCATTATAGCACAATATAAAATACAATACAAGAGGAATAGTGTTATCCTTGCATGGGTAGGGTTGAAAGTTTTGAAAATAGGTGTGTGAATATCTGTAACACTAAGTATTATTTTAACTGTGTTATTTAAACATAGTCAGTATGTTGACTTAGTGGCCAGCTACACTGCTAAGAGATACAGAGCGTATTGGCTGAAATTGGACAGACTGTCTGGTCAATCTGTTTAGAACTTCACAGTTTATTCCTCTTTTGGAGAGTGGTGAGATGGAAACCACTTCTGAGAGGTCAACATTGCCTGGAGATTACCAAAGGCCATGTGACACACCCTGAGACCTGTGGAATTAGATTTTGTGATTTGTGAAAGATGACTGAGTTAAGCACAAAGCGATATATAAAAGCACTTTAAAAAAGGGCATCTATGGTTTTGGCCTATAATGTTAGGCCTACACAAAAATATTTTCCAGGACAGCTAATTGATTTCAAGGACATTTTGGCAATTTTCTCATTTTCCATGACTCCATCAGAACAATACAGGTTTTCCAGGAAGTGTGTGTTTACATATGTCTTATGGTCGATATCCTGGAGAAGACCAAAATCTAGGCTACAATTATTTTATCCTACAAACAATAATGTTGACAGGAGAAGACCAGAAAGATCAAGAGGCAGAAGACAAATATCTTGTGTTGTCTAGGAAGAGAAACCATCGTAAAACTGCACCACAACTGCAGGAAGAACTCAACGCAACTAGAGAAAAAACTGTTCCCCTGACTACAGTGAGATGGCAACTATGATCAGCTGGTCTAAAAGTATGTTTTATCTGCAAAACATCCCTTGCTATATGCTGTCAACAAGAAGAAACGGCTCCAGTGGTGGGCCAAGCACCATCAACACTGGACCAAAAAGATTGGAAAGGGCAGATGCACATCTTTGCAGACCAGCAGATCGTAGTTGGTTGGTGATCATAGAAGGATCTGATGTAATGGCCAATTAAGATTCAGTCAAATTGCATATGTCCTCCCATAGTTTGAAGCAAATAAAAGTATTCTCTCCTGCTAAAACAGCCTCTTTGAGCCAAAGTGAATTATCATATATATGGCACTGCACACATGTATGTGTACATTATTTACACACATGGTATGGTGTAAAATGCTAGCCGTACTGTATGTATTTCCACAACTCTTAAAAGACAGTCACACACAAACATTATTTTTGCACAGGTTCAACAGGGCTGGCCTAAGGGGAATGGCTTAGGTGCCCCAGGCCAGGTACCTGCAGTACAGCATAGTGAGGCACTGCTGACAACACTCACCCCATTCCTGATGGATTGTGTCTCACTTCCCCGTCTCATTTGGCAAAGTGGAAGGCTGGCAAGAAGGATCATATTTATGGTTTCAAGAGCCAGTCAATCCAATTACTCCATTGTCTGCAGAGGTTTGAAATGACAGTTCATATTTCCCAGATGTCTCCAGTTAAGGTCACAACTGGGGTAAATTCATTCATATGGTCAGACAGGAATAGACATTGATATTCCTGGCATTTCACATGCCCAAGCAAGATTAGGATTATGGCCTGTTCTTCACTTTTGAGTCAAGGTGAAGCCAGTTGAATTTGGTGGTTCGTTCATTACATTGGGTCAGAGGGATGCAACTTTATATACCCTAACTCACTGTGGCCACTAAAATACCATGGAATTTCTTGAAAGCTTAGGGGTGTTAACCCCAATGTCCTAACCAAATTCCAGCAAAAACTCTCCTCTTAATGCCTCTGTACGTAATGACTCTACAACTGGCCACTTATTACCAAGCATATCAATCAATCCTTTGTTTTCATGGATGCACTTTGATTCACTAGGTCATCAATGTATAAGAGTTATTAATTAACCTACCTGGTTTGACCTTTTTTCTGACCTGGAGTATTTGCTGATTTTTTTTTTTTTTTTCAAGTTTAGGCCATAAAATATATATGCTTTGGAATGCAAATTGTTTAATGATGAAACATTAGTGCATAGGATTTAATCTAGGTAGTCCTGTACACATACAATAATTATGGTATAACCAGTAAATCAATGACCCACCTTAGAAGTGCAAAACAACCATAGTGATTCACTGGATTATTTTTTACATAGGGTCAGTAGAAGCTTGATTGCAGGTGTTAGATTATCACACTGCACCTCCTCCATTATACCTCATGAGTCATTCACTGTCACAATCCCTGCTCACCACCAGAGAACTAATCTTGCATTTTTAATTGCACCCATCACGCGACTATTGTCTGCACCTGTTTCTTGTTTGACTGTGTATTTACATTGTCCTGATCTCTGCTTTGTTGTTCAGTTTTGGAGTATTGTACCTTTTATGTGCTTGCTGCAGACACCGTTCACACTTGCATTTTGGGGCTTGACAACCAAAGTTATTAACCGGAGTTGCTCATGTTATGTGTCCATGCGCACATGCATACTTAGAAGACAAAGTAACATGACGTATTGCTGTATTTACAGCACTGTCAGTAAGTTTGTAACAGCACAGTATTTGCTCTGGACATAAAACTTGCATTTCAGATATTGCAAGGGTATAACATGATCTCCAATATCACCCAACATGGACGCAGGTCATTCGATCTGCCAAGAGAAGCCGGTGACCATGTGTCAATCAATGTCTGATCCAAAAGTGAATGAAGTGTTGAATAAAAAAATTTCTTTAACAGTACTCAACAGCGTGCTCTGTGAAATGTGAAAGCTCTTCTGCTTTCGGAGAGTGAAAGGAAGCCAGGGACCATTGCACAGTGAATCACCGCACATCTGTCACCAGTTGTCAGCTCTCGTTCCCTTTCATACTCCCACAACCATGATCATTTGCTTAGAAGTCAAATTCGGCAGTCGCTCCCTGTTTCCAGCAGGACTTATTACTACCAGTTGTCACTCTCTTTCATAAGCATACTAAGTGATAACTTAATCATATTAAGTATTAAAATGAGGAGCGACTGCCGTATTTAGTTGTAGTGTGAACACAGCCTTTGTAATGTTTGGTTGTAGCCATTTTATTCTATTCCTGTGATTAATTTTTTTGTACTCATTTTTATTTTAGTTTATTACATTTTGTCTTCACTGTTTATCCTGTTTCTGGTGTGTGTCTCTGCACTTGGGTCTACACTTCAGTTTCCCAATTACAGCAAAAGTGAGCCAGCTATGGACCCAACTAAGGTCGACCAGCTCTGAGCAGCCCTGTCCCACAAAGTTGACCATACGCGGACTCTTAAACAGAAGTCTCATCAACTGGAAGGCAAGTGGCAGTTCCAATAATCTGCAGGTCTTTAACCTGACCTTGAAAGATAGTCTTGGTGCCTATAAGCATTGTCAATCCAGTGCAGAATCCACTTACTTTTCAAAGCTTATGCAAGAAAATCTGAATAATCTACAGTTTCTATTCAAAACTGTTGCTGACCTAACTAATAATCAAGCAGCAACTAATCCTCAAATTGTAGCTTCTTGTAGCATTAATTATTTCTTGACTTTCTTTTGCAGTAAAATAATAGGAATTCGAGAAAAGATATCTGGCTCCAAACTAGTCACCAACAGCTTTATTGATATCATAGAACTGCCTCAGAGACACGCAGAACGACTTGAATCCTTTACTCCCATACTTGAGCGAACTAGTCAAATTAGTTTCTTCTTCCAAATCATCCACCAGTGCTCTTGACCCCATACTCACAAAGCTGTTGAAAGAGCTATTTCCTGTTCTTGGCAAATCAATTCTTCATATAACTAATTCTTCATTCTTATCTGGCTATGTTCCCATACCCTTTAAGACGGCAGATATCAATCCACTGCTCAAGAAATCAAATGTGGATCATACTGGTGGCTATAGACCTATATTCTACTATAGACCTATAAATATAGACCTAATTCAAACCTCCGATTTCTGTCAAAGCTCCTTGAGTAATCTGTGGCTGAACAGCTGTCTTTAGTACAGGATAACAACATGCACGATAGGTTTCAGTCTGGTTTTAGGAAGCATCGTTGTACTGAGACAATCCTTGTCAAGTATTGCATGACCTGTTTCTCTCCCTTGATTGCGGCTGTATCTGTTCTTGTCCTGCTTGACCTATGTGCTGCCTTTGATATCCCTTATGTGGTTTAAATCGTATCTCTCTGACAGATCTCAATATGCTTGGGTAAAAATTATTCTTCAGAGTATTCTAGGGTGAAATTTGGATCTGTGTTGGGATCTTTTGTCTTTTCTCATAAGCAGACATGATGTCAACTATCATTGCTATGCAGATGATATGCAACTTTATAGATCTTTTAGTTGATCAGCTTGCCACTTTACAGGCCTGTCTTAAATGTAACGGCTTGGATAACCCAAAATTTCCTCATATTGAATTCTGATGACTGAGATACTGGTAGTGGGTCCCAAATATTTTATAAATAAGTTCCTATAGTTTGTTAAATATAGATGGCTTCTCTGTCTCCACCAAAGCAGTTGTTAGAAACCCTGGCATAACTATTGATTCAGATCTCTCCTTTCAGGCCCACATTAATAATATCATAAGAGTGGCCTTCATCCACTTCAAGAACATATCTAAATTAAGGAAGCTATTGTCCCTCCAGGATGTTGAAAAAATGAGTCATGCATTTGTGTCCTCTCGGCTTGATTGCTGTAATGTTTTATTGTCTGGTTGCACCAATTTGGCCCGAAACATCTCCATATTGTACAGAATGCAGCTGCTAGGGTTCTTACTAGAACTAAGAAATGGGAACAAGCAGTATCAGTCCATTGCTCAAATATTTTGGCTGCATGTCCAGAAGAATTTAGAATTAATTATAAGATTTTGCTGTTAATGTATAAAGCTTTAAACAGTTTGGATCCAGAGTATCTTAGTGAGTTGCTTATTCCTTGCGCTCTTCCAAGAGTACTTTGTTCTCAAGATGCTGACTATGTGAAAATTCCAAGTATATTTAAAATTACAATGGGTGGTATAGCCTTCACTTACAGAGCTATAGTTTTATGGAACGGCTTGCATGTTACGTCTTCAGTCACACTTTCTTTAAAAGTGTAGGCTCAAAACTGACCTCTTCAGTCATTCCTATAGCCCTATATCCTGATAAAAGGTCAAGTTAAATCATGAGCTTATGAAGACAGATGCGGATGTATGGATTGCTGAGTGGGTCGGGGCATACTTGCAGTACTGCACCTCAAGCCAGTAGGACCAGATGTTTGCTTATCAGCCAATTCAATTCAATTTGTATAGCGCTTCTTACAGAGAACTGTCGCAAAGACACTTTACAGAGTAGCAAGGCAAGAGACAGAAGAAAAAGAGCAAACAGAGCAAACACCAGGCCTGAACCCCCAAATAGTGAATAGGACATTGTCCTGCGCTATGGCACAAAGGGAGGAAGGTAGTTTAGCCTAACCCATGAATGCTTGTCCTGAGTTTCCCCAGCAGGGTCAGAACATAAATTTAAATCGGGATGGGGCTCTATTCTCTGCTTTTGCTGAGCCTACCACACAAACTTGTGCCTAGACCTTTAAAACTCTCTGAATTTCAGTCGCAAACAATGGCTGGAAAACATGAACAGTGAACTTCAAGACTTGAAGGAGACCTTCTGAGGATCAGCTGATACGGAACTCCAATTGCATGCTTCAGTTAAGACCTTCTTTAACTTAATATGCAGCAAATCTCATATTGATATATTACTTTGGAAACTCATGTTAATATGCAGATGCATACTGAAAACTGAAGGCATGGTGCAATCAACCTACAGTTTCTTTTGGAGTGCAAAATGTTGTAATACGTTATCAGCTTCTCTGCATCTTCTTGGAAAGTTTTTATGAATTGGCTATTTATTGTTTTGACTACTCTGTGTCTGCTCAGCCTGTTTTTGGTATGATTTTAGTTTTTATTTACTATCGTGTGATATGTATTAAACCAGCAGATTATTTCAATTAGCTTTTTTCTTGTTCCGTGATTAACATGAGCTGTGGCCCTAAAACATTTGACATACAACACCTCTGAGTTGTGCCAGCACAATAATATTTGGTAAGATGCCCATCTCCAGATTCCTAAATATGGAATGGAGATTGAGATAATGCCGTGACACAGCTGCAGCCTCATCTTGTTTTTGCATGGCTCAGATGGGATGTTTATTGGTGGGTCTGAACCTTGCTCTATTAATGTGTTGCTTAAAAAAAATAAATGAATACAATTGCTGTATCGTGCAGCTTGGACAATACTTAGTAACCTTTATAATAACTCCCACTAAGTTTTTTTTTTTTTTTTGGTCATTTTTTTTTTCCTGGAAATAGAAAATGCCACTCACCAGTGATGCAGTTGTGGGCAGGTTAGATGGATTTATTTGAAGTCAAGCCTTTGAGAGTTTCCTGATATTCTTTCAAAGGGTTAGTTGCATGATCTGAGATGAATGCAGTCACATTGTGATATCCACCTCAAAGTCCAACAGGAATTTCTTGATGTCATCCATTGAGCAATTTAAGCAACAAGGCACACAATGTCAGCAAGGACTACTTTCATATGTTGTAATAATATTCCTAGCAAAACAAATAAAACATGCAAAATAAAACTATTATATCTGTTGACATGTCTGTGACTGGAAACATACTGTCAGCTGATCTGACCAGCTCCTTTTCTTGATATACTACATAACAGCAGCCTGCTGTACATACTTTTGCCTAAACTGAAGGGATCACGCTACCATTACGTACATGAAAATAAATAAATGTAATTTGAGGTTATCTGGCTTTTCAACTGGAATGCTTTCAATGAAAAATGCATCAGGTTAAATTGTGACATACTGACATTCAAAGCTTTTTTTTTTGTCATGCTGACAGATGATTTCCCTTTCTCGCTGGTCTCTATACAAGATAATAGTTCATTTTTTTTATTGTAAATTTTGATATGTTGTTTTTGGTGCATAGGGATGTATACTTTCCTTCTGTTTCATGGGTTTAGACAGAAATCCTCATATCATACCTTGTGATCGGTAGTACTACTGATTTTCTTTTATAGCTGATAGTTAATTGGCTGATTAATGCCACTAATTGGGCAGATATTTTAACTCCCCTGGTACTCCAGGTTTACATTAGCCTTGATCTGAGAGTAATAATGAGGCCTGTACTGCTGGCATTGAGGCCTAGATTTGCACAACCTTGGATTGGAAAACAAATTGAGGGGAACAATTAGTCAGTCAGCCCCCATTAAGGACACCATTTTTAAGGCATGTTTAAATCCTTGTGGGTCACATGCTTTCAAAAAAAATGCTGACACTGCAGATACTTATGTACAATAGATGCAGCATTTGAAATTAAATGATATTTGAACAAACTTTGAGTACTAAGCTAAAATATAATCACATCTATATACTATATATCATGTGTTGTTCTTGTGAGCTTTTGCCAGTGATATGTGTCACCTGTTATCCTATTAATTACATAATTTTTGTTCTGTTGTAGTAAACAGGTGTGCATATCTCTCACCATTGGTGATACAGTTCTCTCTCTCTCTCTCTGCACTTGTCCATAACCTTAAAGTCACTCTGGATACTGCCCTCAGATGTGACCATCACATCAGTAATATTGTCAAGACTTAATTTCTCCTCCTTCGTAACATTGCTAGTCTTTGTCCCCACCTCCCACACCCCTCTGCTGGAACACTCATTCATTTATCCACAGTCGTCTTGACAACTGCAACCAGCTTCCATCAGCTCCAAATTCCTCCACAAACTGCAAATGGTTCAACGATCTGCTGCTCGTTTCTTCGCCAAAACACCAGGTCTTAGAATCAGATTACCCCCATTCTCCGTGACCTCCACTGGCTCCCAATTAAACCAGGCTTCAACTACAAAATTCTCCTGCTAACTTTCAAAGTCCTAAACAATCTTCCCATGCCCTCCCCACTCCCTCAGGTCATCCACTGCAAATCTCCTTGCCACCCCATCATCCAACCTCTGTTGCTTTTGTGACATACTGTCTCTCACACTGCACCCAGACTCTGGAACTTACCCCATCAGTCCAAAACTCAGGCTGACTCCCCCTTTGCAACTATCATCTCAAATCCAATCTATTCAAAGTCACATATCACTAATACCTCCATATCTCTTTGGCCACCCCCCCCCCTACATACAGCCACACGTATATTTCTCTCCCTGCCATCTTGTGTCCCTCAGTATCATCATTCACCATATTCTACTGCTGTGTTGTCTTATTGCTGTACTTGTACTTTCTGTCTTGTGTTCTCTTGTTTTAAAATGTGTCTTTGGGTTGGTAAAACGGTTATATAAATACAATTATAATAATTAGTATTATTGTTATTATACAATTTGATCACATGCAGCTCTCATTCCATATACCCAACACAGACATGAGGCACACTTCAACTGCAAGTCAAATTTGATAGCCATGTTCAAACCTCCTTTACATTTTCCGGAATCTGAGTGAAGCCATCCTCACGAAATGAGAGGACGGGCTGAGTGTGTGTAATGGTCAATTCATAGCTGGATGTAAACATTTCAAATTCAGAAATGCCAGTACTTTAACCCTAGCAATTCAACCAGCAGATTGCTGAATTTGAAATGTATAAGCTTGATCAATTAATTTGTGGCTAGAACACCAGCTATATTCAAAAGAGAATACCGTGAATAAAACTGAGATGATTATATTACTTTCATAATTTTCAAAAACTCCATAGTAGGAAGGAAAACACTCAAAATGCAGTGGGGAAAAAAAAAAAAAAACTCCCAAAAGTCTAATAATACTTTTGTATGTGGAAGCAAGTATACTTTAGCTAAATGCTAAAAGATAGTTTCATAAGAAAAAAAAAAGAAAAAAAAACGTTTAATGTCCTGTTACACACTGCTATACGTGTGGGAAAGTTTAGCCTAACCTCAGAAAGCTGTACAAAAAAAAAAAAAGACTGGTGCCTACTTCAGGACTTAGTTGGAACATTTTAATAATGTGATAAAACAAATGAATACACTTTTTACAGGTGTTACCTTTGGGAAAATCCATGTTCCACTGTATATGTTTATGAAAACGAAGACAGGGTTAAGCCTTTAATGAACAAAAATGCATCATCTCAGCTGCCAAATGGAATCTGATAATGGAGGACAATACATTATTCATCATTACCCATTAAATCTGAATGACTAAGTAGGATTTCAGGACAGAAGAGTAGCAGGGATAAAACACAAGTTATTGTACTTGGAGAAATGAAAACTTTTCTGTGTACTGCCATTGTATAATGTATTCATTGAGGTGTTTGTGGAAAAAAAACACAAGACATGCTCTGGGAATCTCCAGAAATTTTTAATTGGATGGAATTTCACATTTTCCTCACGGTCACAGTGAACCATATGTGTGAGGACTTTTTGAAGGTGGGTGCAAGGCTTTTTCTAAATTGAAAATTCTCAATACACGAAAGCAAACTACCTGTGGAATTCCCTTGTTCTGTGCCATTATGTCTTTAGAAATCCATGTACATTCTGAACATGTAGCCTTGACAAGGTCAGAGAATTTCTATGCATGCTTTTTTACATAATAATTGCAGCCATTATAATCCAACATCTGCCTGCTTTTGAAACAGCTAATGTCTTCTACTCTGAGGAGAAAGCAGTGACCTTTGTCAACCGTATTACGATACAGACCTTCACAAAAGATTAGTTTGCCAAGTGTTGCCCTACATCATGGTTTGGGGGCAGACGTTAGACAAAACTCACGATTGGTTTTATTCATAATGCGATATATCAGACAAAACACATGCACGACCACACTCAATCTTTACAGGAGATGTGTAAGACAGTCCCCTATGCCACAGGGCCTATGGAATCTGTGTATGTCTTGGCAAGCAACTATGGGAACACTAAAAATAGTGCTCGACGAAACCACTTATAATGATTCACCAAGCAGCGCATAAATGAAATGTAGGGTATTCATAAAACAGGGGCAGTTTTTCTAGTATGATAAAGGCCAATGCTGTCATGCAACTTCATTGAATGGGAACAGTCATACTTATTACTCATATTACTGACGCACCCTGTCTTATTTCTTATTATTATTTGCATGGACTGTCACAAAATATATATCAAGCAGCACATAAGTAGTTTAGGTAGGTGGATATTTTATATAGTATATACATTGAAATAGCATAAATTAATGGGGAACTTGACATTTTAATCCTGCTTAATTTACAACTAAATTATATTTGTCAACATAGTTGATGTCATGTTTTTTCAGTTTAATATTTCTACTTCATGGAATATTTTATCATAGGTTTTAAATAATTAATTGGAATAAATTTTGACAGCATCTACATTGGGTATAATGTCCTCAGTAAAATATTAATCTTAACAAAACTAAAATGACCTAACATAAAGAAAGGCCAAATGGACCATCTTTGTAAGTATCTCTTGTTCTTCCCCAAAACAGTTCAGAGTTCAGATTAAGCTTAAATAACTCATCAAATCTATAAAACACAAAAATTCCCAAATATTTACATCTATTAGCTGATATCTTAAACTGTAAGCCTGCAAGGTTATAAGATTTTCTGCATGTTTCCCAAATTAATTTTGTATCCAGAGAATGAGCTAAATTCATTTATTTGGAAAACGAGTGCTGGAATAGAGGCTGTTGGGTTGTTTAAGAACAAACGTGTATCATCTGCATACAATGCAATTTAATTCCAATGCAATTAGCACTAGTCTGTATACCTGTGATCTGAGAGTTAGATCTAATCGCCACTGCTAAAGGTTCCATAACCAGAGTAAATAGAAGGGGGTAATGAGGGCATCCCTGTCTTGTACCTCTTTCAATGGGTAAAGAGGGGGGGAAAGTATCATTTATCTAATCAAATAATTCCTCTCAATTCAATCAAATGCTTTTTCAGATGTCATGGTTTAATTTTTAATTAACGTTTGAGAGCAGTACGTAATCCCTCTAATTGTAAAGGCACATCAACTAAATGTTAATTAGTTTGAGATGATCAAGTTCATCAAGAAATGACCTACATCTGGAGGCATCAAAATGTTGTCCAGATTCATAAAGAACAGCGTAGAAGGCTTTTTATGACTTATTTATGGATTGTGGACTGGTAGAAAACATGACCGTCAGAATTTATTTTTGCATGACTGTCAAAATGTATTATTTCTTATTGCATTAATGGTGCCCTTTGTTTCACTCTTTTTTAACTTTAAAGCCAGCAAACAACTGTGTCTCTCTGCTATATTTATATTTCTGTCTTGTTCTGCCTTCAGCCTTAGAGATAGTGATAGTGAATTGTATTCCATTTAAGAGAGGGAAGTAAAATGGTTTGGTCGTCCATGAAGTTTTGCTTTTGTAAGTTTTCTAATCAAAAAAAAAGTCTCAAATAAAGCACTCTGTAGTTGCCATAATACTTGAAATTTATCATATTGAACGCTGTTGATCATAAAAAAATAATAATAAAATATTTAAAAATTCTTGCAGTTCAGTTTTGAGTGATGTCAGAAATGCATAATTTGGTATTCAAACCCCATCTAGTATCTTCAGTCAAATCATCATGGGGCTGCAGGGTACAGAATATTGTTGAATGGTCAGACACTAAAAATGTAGTCAATTCTGGAATATGATTTGTGTCTGAGTAGAATGTATAATTTCTCTCACCGTCATTACTTATTCACCAAGAATCAACAACGGCGAGGTCCAAAATTAATTTGTTCAGAATTGTGTATATTAAGGTAGAGTTACAGAGTGGTGGTTGGATTTTGTCAAGTAAGGGGTTAACTATAGCATTAAAATCACCCCCCACAATACAGTAATATGATAATCAATAAATTGTAGCAGGATTAAATCAACTACGTTGAAGCATAAATGGAAGCCAGTGGCAGTTAGGTAGAATTGATTCTAGCCTTTGCAAATACAGATCTGCCTTGTTCATCCTTTCCTACACAGTATATAATTAAATCTAGACGCCTTTTAACCAGTCATAAGCACTCATTTGGTTTTAGTCAGCACACACAAGTGGGCTATTGTTTGAAATTTGGAGATATCGTATAGTTTTAAATTAATCTCCCGTATCAAAGCAACGGAGTGGAACAAATATAACTTTTGTGTTTGTTTCACAAGTTCCAGCCGTTTATGTTGAAAGGAAGATTCTAATTAAATGGGATATTATACAGCTGAAATCAGTGGAGTAAGTGAAGAAGGTGAGAAAAAAAGATAAGAGATGAGAAACAGGAAATCTGCCATAGCATACATTTACCACACAATGGCCACAATTAACCTAATTAAATCTGAAATTTGTGTTGTCTGTTGAAGGAAGGGGATACAAAACTTTATGAAACTTGACAAAGCTCCAACAGGTTTGCAGAAACAAAGGGATTTGTTAATATATGACTCTGTCCACTGCAGTGCTATAGCTCCTGGATCACCTCATATAACTCGCAGGGCTATTTACCTGCAATAACCCGTTACGGTGGATCCATCGATTCCATACCAACAAAAAGAAAAACAGAAACGGTACTGTTGTTATTTCATAACTCAGCAACAGTAACATGTAATATTAAAGTTTGAAGGCTGAAGAGAAAATTGATTTCTGAATCGAACTAAGAAATGCTATGATAAATATGTAAATGAGAGAAATTAGGATGATGCCAAGGGCTTTGATTGACAGGGGCCCACAACATAGTATTTTCTTAGGTGGAAGGGCCCAATGTAAGATCTTTTGATGGTGCCCAAAATCCCTGGTGGTGCCCCTGCCAGTGTGGGTCAAGACTACGGGAGTGTACATGCATTAGTCTATATAACTTAACCAAAGCAACAAGGTTACAAGCTCAGATGTCCAGTGTGTGGAGGCAGATTCCTCCCATCCAATGCAATGGTTCTTTGTGTCAAGGCAGTTGCTAAAAGAATAACCTGGAAAAATGATCATCTGCCACCTCCTACAGCTGCTCTTGCTGTAGAGCCTTGCCAAATGTTTCTAGTTATTGAGATCACAATGGTAGTGACTGGATCAAATCCTCTACTTTCTCAGCTGAGTCACAAGTTGCCATTGTGTTGCACTCTCAAAGTGGCATTCAAGAAGAAAGGCTGCAGAGATATCCTTGTCATTGTTGTCAGACTGTAGTCTGGGGAAAAAAAAAACATCATAGTGGCCTGTCTACACTTCACTAGTGTGTCTGGCAAGCCCCTTTTAAGATGGCTGATCTGCCCTGCTACCAAAGGAAATGAAAGGTCAGGATATAGGGGCCTCAACCATTCCAACTCAAATGAACATAAGCAAAAGTTAAAAAGCTATAAGGCATGCATAAAGCAAAACAAAAAAAGAAAGAAAACCTCAGAGATGGGGAAATAAAGCTTCATGAAATAATTTGACCTAGTGTGTTATCTGTTATTCATTGATTTGAACCTAATCATCATAGTGTTTTGGAGATGAGGCAGTTTAACAGTTCCGACCAGTAACAAAGCATCTCCACTGCTCATCTCCACGAACACATCAGAGAAACCATGAGGGAAGGTGACTATCGGAAAACAGTTCCCAGAACTGCAGATGATGAATATAATCCTGCTGCACACACAGACCAGCAGCAGAAATGTTCTGTCCAAAAGCAGCTCACTGTAATGCCAGCAAAGCAGGGACAGCCAAAGAAATAAAAAACTGCAGCCTAATAAGTTTAAGAAATCATTTTAATGGCCATCATGAGTAATCCTCAGCGTGGTTGGGATACAAGAAAAATGTTTGATTCCTGGCTCCCCCAGTCTATTTATTTCTGAAAATTAATGAGCCTTCAAGTAATTATAGTCAGGATGCTATGAGTAATGAAGAAACTTGGAGGTAAACACACAGGGGACTACCGCAACCTTCAGATCATCAGATAATCAGCTTCAGCAGGACAACTTACTCAGTGTAAATGTCTCTCTGTACCACAGAGGGGAAACATTCAAGAAGCAACATTTCTTTATTAATCCCACAGGATCATCACATTCAGCTTACTCAAGCAGCCCACAACAACATTATTTCTTTAATATTAGTCTTCCAGCTTGACAATTTTCCAAGTAAGCTTTTGAGTTTTGCCAAAATAAACTCACCATATGCCGCTCTTTGTTGAAAAATCTTTTATGAATAGTTATTGTTTTTTTTTCTCTATTGAAATGGTAAGATGTACATACAACAATTAATTCAGATGAATGTATATCTTGCAATACATATTCTACATTATAGTTCAGTCAAGACAAATGTGTTTAAAAAATGGTACATATGCATATACAAGATTCTTTTGTAGCTCTAGGGCAGCTGGAAATTGAGAACTAAATGGGAGAATGTGATTAAAGTGGCAAACACAGGACTGATACACACTTCTCAGAGTACTTCATATCTGACAGGACAAGCCATGTGAACTTGGCAACATAAAATTACTATTCCAAGGTACTTAACAGCTGAAAAGCTCCAGAATATGACCTTGATACACAAGCACATATGCTGTCTCCGGGATATTTCCTCTGTCAGTTCAAGATTGGGAATGGTTTCAGCATTCAAGATTAAAATGGTAATTAACCGTTTTATGATGACCGTGGTATAATTGGAGTCCTTGACTGTAATGGTTTTTTAATGGTCTTCGCACGTCAACTAGTAAACAATGAACGCGAGGCAAGGGCACATGACCTGTTGTATAGGGAAATATCTCCATTTGAGTCAATGGTTTCAAGTCATTTAGAAAATGCTTAATTTACCAATCTAAATAAATGCATAACAAGCATAAGATTTGGGGAAATACACATTGTCTCTTTCTTATCATAATGTGGCAGCTACTAGGAGTTTGTTTCTCCGACAGAGCGACAGAGCAGAGTGATTTCATTGTTTGTGTGCGTTCAGTACCATCTGGCACATTGGCCAGCAGGGCAGGTACTTTGTCAGCCTCGGAGTTCACCAAACAAGATTTATATGAATCCTTGCATTAATGCCAATAAATACATTTATGATGTACGCAGTGGGAAAGTAGAGTCAAGTATGGAACCAGTCAACTATCAAAATATTTGGGCTGAATCGTGTTGCTGCTGAAAAATCTTTGCTTGATTAAGTACTTTTTCTTGTACCAAATGTTTAACTTAGGTACACAAAGTCCAAATAAAAAAGAAAAAAAAAAGAATTGTGTGAGACAAAGAGAAAAGAATGGACAGCATTCAATGTTCCATTGAATTTCTGAGAAGACAATGTGACAGATATTTTCTCTTCCTTTCACATGCAGTATGTTCCTGATGTTAATCGTAGGACAGACAGACGTATTCCTCATTTTTTCTGATGAATAGAAATGGATGGATAGCGGCCTCCCTGGCAGCAGCATGTCGATGGGTTCCCATGTCCCAGGTGGAGTGTCTGCTCACTTCCCGAGCGCCTCTGTGCCGTGTCGTCTCGGCAGATGGCCGTGTCTCTGCACAGTGAGACATAAAATCCAGCGCGTGCTCCCATACTTCATTTGCACCTGTGAGACACAGTGGAAAAGGCTGGCCCCGGAAGCGCCTATAAATCACACACAGCAGCTTTTAGCTAGAGATTAAAATCCCAGATTGACCCTCCAATTCCCCCCTGGGGTAGAATAACTTGGATCTCAACAAAAACACATTTTCAGTGCAAAGAAATGCCAAATGGTAAGATGAAAAAACATAGGGCCAATAATTTAGGAAACACTGGGTAGTATTGATTTTGAATAGAGCTTGTTTAATTTGAGTGAGCTAAAATAGCCAATATTGTCATTTTTGTAACTTGGCCACATTTTGATGTCAATACATTTAATGGCAGGCCTAGATTTGGCAAGTTTTGATTAAAGATTTATAGACAGTGCTTTTTATGTGTGAGTAACTTTAGTAAATTTCTGTATCTTGAAAACATGCTTTTGTTGAGATTTGTTTTGTACTGTGTTTGCTATGAGTAACTGGTAAACAATAATGCATTTAAATCTATGAAAGAGACATGCATAGTGCTATACTCTTGGTGCTGTATAGGTATGGGGCATGTGCCAAGCCATAACTTGACGGGATAGCATATCTGCCATCCCAATATCACTCATAGCTGATTTGTAGCTAATTATTCCCGCTGCTGTTTCTACCTCACTAGTCACATTCATTTCCCTTTCCATAGTTTTTTCAGCTATGAAAAATAACTCCTAAATTGCTAAAACAGACTTTGAATCCAGATATCCATACATTTTCAACAGTATGTGGACACCTGAACATCAGACCTATATATACTTGTTGAATGTCTCATTCCAAAACCATGGGCATTAATATGGAGTTGGACCCCCCTATGCTTCTGTAACAGCCTCCACTTTTCTGGGAAGGCTTTCCAGTAGATTTTGGAACATGGCTGCGAGGATTTGCTTCCATTCAGCCAAAGTCATTAGTGTGGTTGGGCACTGATGTTGGGCATAAGGCCTGGCTCGCATTTGGCACTCCAATTCATCCCAAAGGTGCTTGATGGGGTTGAGGTCACGGTTCTGTGCAGGCTAGTCAAGTTTTTCTCCACCAAACACAGCAAACCACTTCTTTATGGACCTTGCTTTGTGCACGGGGCCATTGTCATGCTGCAGCAAGAAAGGGCCCTCCCCAAACTTTTGCCACAAAGTTGGAAGCACACAATTCTCAAAAATGTCATTGTATGCTGTAGCATTAAGCTTTCCCTTCACTGAAACTAAGGGGCCTAGCCGAAGCCCACAATTCCTCCTCCACCAAACTTTACACATGGCACTATTTGGGCCAGTACAGTTGGGCCAGTAATGGCATGTGGATTAAACGTCTGATGTAATAAACTATCATAATTAATCTTTCAGTATTTATGTACAATTTATGCTTGGAATAAAGTGCTTAATTTTGATGTAGAAATATCCCTACTAGCTTGTGTTAAGCAGTCACACACTGTCGTGTTCTGCACAGTGTCAGCTCATGGACATTTTGTGGCATGTAGGCTCTGAACTGTATTGGTATTAAATTTCTGATCAGTAATACATACTGTGGCCTATTATTGTTATGCACTTACAAGTAATGCATAATATTCAAATGTGTCAGTTTGTAGCCTGCTTGTATGTAATCGTTTCTACAGTAAACTTTAAAATGTAGGCAAGGACAATATTTGTGAGTGTCAGTTAAACAGTAACAGTGATTTCAACTGTGCTGTTTTTGAATGGACTTGACATAAAAATGCTAGTGTGACTGGTTGGTGGCCAATGAATGTACTTGTGTGACTGGGCAGAAGTGATGGTGGTAAGTGAACTCCTTAATGATTTTTGTTGAGAAAAAGCAGTTCCTCTGGTGTAAATGGACTGCATTTATATAGCGCTTTTATCCAACGCGCTTTACAATTGATGCCTCTTATTCGCCAGAGCAGTTAGGGGTTAGGTGTCTTGCTCAAGGACACTTCGACATGCCGAGGGCGGGGTTTGAACCGGCAACCCTCCGACTGCCAGAGAATCAGTCTTACCTCCTGAGCTATGTCGCCCCCATAGCTCAGGAGGTATGAGAGCTTTGGAATAAACTAAATAGTGTTTGGAAAAGGAAAGCAATGTCCTTCCCAAACAAATAAACTGTATTAGTTGGATGGTGGGGTTTGGTCAGCTGTCTAGAGATGATGAAAGGTGAAGCCTTTAATTCAAGAAGGTGGAAAGCAAAG
Organism: Anguilla anguilla; assembly: GCF_013347855.1. Lineage (NCBI taxonomy): Eukaryota > Metazoa > Chordata > Actinopteri > Anguilliformes > Anguillidae > Anguilla > Anguilla anguilla. The sequence goes on along the minus strand of NC_049203.1, from coordinate 47,223,835 downwards.
GTTGGCAATTTAATAAAGGGATACTTTCTGTAATCGTTTTTCAAGAGAGGGGATGGCATCCCAGAGCATCCCCCCTAAGATTGAGCTCTGATATGCCATATAATATATTATCGTTATTGCCACTAATAAAGCATATCAGGCAAATAATTACTATGGACAATACCTTATTGGGAGAGTTCAAAACAAAGTGTTCCCATACAGGGGAACACTTTTGTTCTCTTGCTGGCTCAATAACACAATGCAATATCCTTTGCTGAAAACCCACACATTGCGTAGCGTTTGCCCACTTCCTTATAGCTTCAATAGAAGCTTTCAGCCAGAATTGAAGCTATTCCTGAATCAATCACATTATGGAGGTGAAACAAGGCATTGAACATCATCGATTACATCATCCGGCAGTGATACACGCACTGACGCAAGCACTTCAGGAAAAGTGCGGCACAATCTTTATGCACACTTCAAAGCTTTGCTGTCAAATGTAACATCACTAGTTGTTGTTGTTTGTTGGCTGGTCGGGAGTAATCTGGGTCTGCCTTTCCATTGTGGGGAGTTTTGAACTTCCACCTTTTTTCCCCTTCAATTTCAGACACAAATGACTTTTAGTACACAGAAACACTTCAAATATATTAATTAAATGTTCAGATAATATTTTCCCTTCTTGTCTAATATTAATTGTACAGTATTTGTTCAACCCCTTGCAGCAAACATACTTATCTACCATTTAATAGTAAAGAAACTGGAAACTTACCACTAGTATTTTTGTTGTAGACATCTCTGGGAATAATGCAATCCCAGTGTTCTATTACAATTCTACCCTGGCAATGGAGGGTCACGTAAGGTTGGCATCAACAAGTTGTGCATTGCTCACGGGTATTCTGAAGATACCTGGTTATCACAGTAGCTCTTATCGTTCCAGCACAGGTACCAGTTACAATGAGAGCAGATTGTACAGAGGGAATCTCTGGGAATTTATGAGAAATGTGATGTTTACCAACCATTTAAACTGCCAAACGGGCTAGCCAAACAACTACTGAAATGAAGGAAAGATGAGGAAATTAGAGTGGGGAAATTAGAAATGATGTGAATAACCTAAGTTAAATGTTGTTATTCTACATTACCATAATGCTATGTTATGCTAAATTGATCACTTCAATATAGTCCTATGAAGGGTTCTTTTTTGGTGTAATTGCCATGCTTCATATCAGTTATACTGATACATCTTATTTTCCTGTAATCTTCGTCATTTATACCTGTCTGTCACTGAGTGCCTGACTGATGGATGTTACAGAACTAGAAGGAAATAAACGTCCTGATTCATGACCTTTGTTCCCCGCAATTATTGCAGAGCAGCAAATACCCCACCTGTCCTCATTCTGCTCAGCATCAGCTGGTCTCATACCTACCTCATCTGCCATTCTATCTATTTATTCTGCTTGAAAGTATCAGGCTTCATCATGGCTTATATCTTATATCTTACTCAACGTTAATGACTCATTTCTCCCTGCTCAGACCACTCACATCACTGTCATCCATATACACTATGGTGAACTTGTTTCTGTAGTGAATAGGCTGACTCGAAACACACCGCTTCCTACGCAATTAATCCTGTAAATTCATATGAATAAGCCTCCCTAATGTAATTACCTTTTCCATTACCATGCCATTTAAAAAAACCCTGGCACCCCACAAAAAATAGGAAAAAATAACATTCCTCTCTATTACTTAGCTATCACCCTAAAGGCCCTGAATTTGGAAAGTTATCCAAAAAACTTTGTTATAACCACTCTGAACTGGAATAGGAGATATGGGAGGTGGTTACGCGATAAGTATTATTTTAATCTGGTAGAGATGTGTGTAACTGGTAAGAAAGCTTACTGGCTCTGTAGCCCTCTAGAGCCCTGCTCTACAATGTACTGTAGTGCCCTGTTCTACAAACTTCACGACTCAGTATTTAGAAACTAAAAGACATCTGCTAATTAAGATGCCTTTTAGTTTGCAAATACCTGCCAGTGCTCCTAAAGTAACTGCAAGACTCTAGATTGTCATACTCTTCCCTTCTCTCAAGGGCAAGGGCACTGTGAGGACCTTAATGATACCCAGTAAAGATTGTTCCACACTGAACTATTGCATTATTCCTTTTCAAATCAAAATTTAATATAACGAGAGGACTGAGTCATGTAAATACATTTTTTTTATTTAATGGATAGCATGTTTAGATTTAAAGACTATACATGTTTTTTGGGATGGTACTGAATCACTCACACACACACACACACACACACACGCACATACAGGGGAATCCAGGTAGTCATTTAAGTCTTTTTTTAGGGATGTTATGTTAATAAGAATGTTGATCGATAACTAAAATTAGCTACACACTTACTGTCTGCTGTACTACCACCAGGTACCATCATTTCCAGCATAAAGCTGGAAAGGCTATATCCCGGGTGTTATACAAAATGTTATGTCGATTATAAAAATGTATTCAAAGCGGTGGAATGTTTATCAAGTTCAAGTGCTATTTTAAGCTGAATGTTGACACCAGATGTTCATGTACATGAACAAGAGGTCTTTCTTGGTGTAGAAATGTTTTTTTTTTTTGATATGTTAAATTTAATTCACCATCTAGATAGTAGTTGAATGTTATCTCTAAATCTGACACAGCATGCGGCGCCATATTTTTTTTTTTTTTACTGCAACATTAGTGTGATTCCAATTACTTTAAATAAACAAGTAAAACACAGGTGACACTTCTTAATTTCTTCACTCAAGAGTAGGCTCAAGGGTCTTTAAAGGTCATACAACTGCATGATTGTGTTGTTAAAAAAAAAGCACAAAATTCTAGCCTCAATGTGCGCCAGATTGATGATTTAACTGTCAAAATGTACAAATATTTCTCACTGGGGCGAATAAAACAGCATGCTTTTATTTTCAAAAGTTATTTGCATTATATTTTTCAACTTTAAACCATTTAATTCCAAATACACGTTTCCAGAAAAGCTACCTTTTACCTCAAAATGTTATTAAAATTCTAGAGCTTCTGGGGGACTTGTCCCCCCATCAGGGCACAGCACCATACCCACTGAACAGTATAAGAACCCGTACCACCAGCCTTCTCATGACAGGCAGTTTCAAATTCCTGCCTAACATATACCCATATACCCATATTGCACTCCCACCATCATCTGGTCTGCAGCAAAAACACACTGAGTACTAAATAAAGTAAATCACAGCTGTTGGGGTCCTAAAGGTGATTAGATGATAAGGGAAATGGCAGCTGTGATTAACTGATGAACAAAATATTAAAAGATTGAGTGCAAAGAGGCACAGCAGGTGGTAGTCTTATTTTGCCCCCCTTGCGCAAGATTGCGACCTCCTTATGATTAAAAACAGCAATCAGGCTTCTCTTCAAGCAGGTGGGTGATCTTCCGGGCCAACATCTTAAACTCTCCATACGCTACAGGGAAGAATGGAGTGTGGGTTACTCTGCAGTAACGAGGAAGCTGACATCATTGCTATGGCCTCACTCCCAGGAATGAACACACACTGTGTGCCAGGTGGTATAAGCCTTGGACACCTCTAATTCCATGTGGCCAGACTCTTTGGTCATTAACTCCTCAATATGTTTTTATTTGCCATTTCTGTAGTTTCAAGGAGGACAAGACCACCGAGCAAGGTTTTCCATTATGTCTGAAAGCCTGATCTTAAAGTAAAACATATATTGTTGAAACATAAATAGCTTGCAGTGATTTTTCAATTTTACTGCAGACATACAAATGTGGATAAAAACTATTAATGAGTTCAGCCACCTATTTGCACTCTGAGATCAATATAAATTTCCCATTAGATTAAATTACATTACACAGGGCAGATTAATCAAGGCCAGGCCATCCACAAACTGAGATCTCTTGAATAGAAAACATACCAATGTTACAGTACATATTAGTATGTATATTTAATGTGTGTGCATTTACCACCTGTTACCCTGGCTATGAAGAAACTCTATTTACCAAGCCCACAGTAGCAAAAAATAAGTAGTTGCATTTTCCGTGCTTTCTGAAGTACAGAGCGAATGTGCCGCTGCTAGTTCACATTAATATTAAACATAGCTAATGAGGTGTGATCAAACAAACAGGATTAATAATGATGGGACGAGGCTGACAAAGTACTCTTGCTTGGCAATGTGTTTAATTTGTAATGGTATATATATATTTTTAAATGTTACAACCTACCTGTGAGTAAAATCTATGTTGAAAATCCCTCAAAGCAAATACAAATTAATGCCTTTTATCATTTTTTATTTTTTTCAATCGGATTTACACTAATAGTATACAGTATAAGTGATTAATATTATTGCGGGGGGGATCTTATTTGTTTGTGGCAGAAGTCTTTCTGAAGTATTTATGCCAGACTGCTGCCTATGAGTGCACACGTTCAAGACATAATTTACATATGCAAGGCTGCAAACGTGTTTGTGAGACATCCAAGCATTTTATTCTTTTTTTCTTTTTCTTTTCTCAGGAATTTACAAAAAGCTGAAAGTTTATACTTGTTTGGGTGCAAAAAAACTGACAGTCTTTTTCAGCCAGACATCAAAATAAAAAAGTATTTAAGCTTTAGAATTTTAACTAGATTGAACCTGCTTCAGATTTCTTTTCCAGGACATGGAAGAAAATGAAATGCACCTTTTTATGGAAAACATGTTGTAAAGTAACGTACTCTGCTGTCAATTACAAACCTGACAGCTTGTCAAGTGTACATGGCTCAAGCTTAAACTGAGCTCAGCTATTTGTTTGATGTCTTCTTGTAGTCGGTTTCCATGACCCTCCAGAAATTCCCCGAATGAGCTGCTGCTGACACCTCTGCTAGATCCTGCTGGATTGCTGCTCACGCGGCAGTTGTGTGAATCCTATTCTTGGGACTACTTCTCTGTCAAAAAGGAGTTCTGTACTCTGGAGTGGACACCCCCCTCACCCACCCCCAACCCCACTCCCAAGAGATTGCTTATCCTTTCCTACTGCTTGCAAAAGGGCTCACTATCCCAGTGCACTTACTCCCTGTACCTTGGGGCTGCACTGTGCCTTACCTCATACAGCCTCAGTGGTCTCCTCAGTTCTCTGGTCACCAAAGCTTTTAGGTGCTGTAACCTATTTTGTATGCCTCCACCCACAAGAAGCCTTCTGATGTGGTTGCCATTTTTTAGTAGATGTTTGCCTTTACTGAGAACAACAATGAAAACAGTTGTCTAAAAATGTTTTCAGTTTTCATTCAAATTATATCAAATGATCACCATTGGAGTACATCTGAGAATAAATAGTTAGTGTATATACAGGTCGCCATCATTAATATATTTATAGGACACCTACATTTAAGTTTTGTGGTGAGGTCACTACTTACTGCCCAAGATCTGGGCGGCAGTGTAGTGTAGTGGGTAAAGAACTGGTCTCGTAACTATATAACTAATAACTATAAATGGATGCAATGTTAATGCTACCCAATTCAATTCAATAAACTGTATTTATCCCCAAGGGACAATTAACTGGTGGGCATATTATCAATTAACATCAAAAACAGACAGGACATAACATATACAATACCCTGATAACACATACAACAGAAATTCAAATAAACAAGTACAAAAGAAAATGCAGTAAAAAAAAAAAAAAGTGCAATAAAAAGGTATGGTGTATGTAGGTATGTGTGAAAACACATGCACATGTAGAATGCTGTATCTCTGGATAAAAGTGTCTGCTAAATGCCAGTAATGTAAAAGATCCAAAGCACCCCCTCTCATCTGTGAAACATGGATGGGTGGAGGAGGGGGGGGTGTAATGGGTTGGGCATGTATGGCTGCCACCGGTACTGGCCCACTTGTCTTCACTGAAAATGTAACTGATAATATGAATAGCAGAATGAATTCTGAAGTGTACAGAAACATCTTAACTGTTCAACCAAATGACTCAAAACTCAGTGATCCCATACTCACTCCTAAAGTGACAAAAGAGATTTCCAAAGTGTTTTTGACTGGCCAAGTTAGTCACTTGCCCTGAAACCAATTGAACGTGCATTTCATATGCTGAAGAGAAATCCAAGTAGCCCCTGAAACAAGCTGAAGATGGCTGCAATACAGGCCTGGAAGAGCATCACCAGAGAAGATACTCAGCACCTAGTGCCCTGATGCCCATTTGAACCTTATGCCTTAGGGTAATGCCACACATCCTCTGACGAGTTTGCCTAGCTAGTTTTCCACAATTGGCTACTTGTGGGCGTGCTTTCTGTTTAAAGAAGTGTTACACATCGCATGGGTTATCGCACCATGTTCCCTGTTTTTCTGGGTAGCTCCGCCGGCTTGCTTCACACCTCCAGCAATCCCAGCATACCTTGCGGATACGAAGAATCGTCTCTCATTGAAAATGAATGGAGGTGATTAAAGTTTGCTTCTCATTTGAGGATTTGTGGCTTCACCCTTACTTTTGCACTCAAGCTATCTGCCATTAAACTAGCAGAAGTGGATTTGGACACACCCTAAGATCGATAAAATACAGCCCATAATCTCAACGAACCCTGCAATAGTACCCAGCACAAAGAAAAAATGGTGTCCATTATACACTATTACAAAAATTTGCAAATGACTTGTTCTGTTCTATTGCTTTCAAAGCCAGCCTCAGATTTCATACATTGTTAGCCAGGAATGCACTTTCAGAGCCTGATCACAAGTCTACAGCTATCAAAATGTGATATGTCACATTATGTCATTATGCAACAAAAATAGGCAAGGACCCTGAGCTAATCGGTGTGCCGAGCAGATTACATAGCGACACCTGTCAGGAAAAGGCTGAAATGCCCCTCAGTAATTTTGAGGTGTAATAAGGCAATAGGTTTATCCCATGTGGATTGTGCACTGAAATCTGGCACCAATGTTAAAAAAAAAAAAAAAAATACATATTACATTATGGACATTGTCATGTAATACCAATACCCTCTGGATGTTTTTTTTTTTTTTTTGTCCTACAAAACTTTGTTAATGCAAGAACTGTGCTCATTCATTCTAGTCACAATGTGATACAGTATCAGATTGATTGGCTGCAGTCTTTCATTAGAAATACACAAGCCAGTAGTGTAGTGAATTCTCGAATGGAGATGGTTCAGAGGTGGCAACTGCGGTCGCATCAGATGATTTGCCTGCTAAAGTTCAGCACTCGGCAACAGAAAACTTGGAATTAGGTGGTTGTGGCTTTTTGATTGACAGGATCAAAAAACAATGAAAGGTCAGACAATGTGCACATTAAACAATAAATAGGTAGAGCAGTTGTGGTGAACGATTAAACAGTTAATCAAATCAAACCTGTTTTCATTGATTTTTTAAAATAACTACCACTTTCATCCACTGAATTCTTATGATTTAGCTGCAAATTTATCAATTCCTTTTCACTTTCATCGTCGCCATTTTTGTCACGTAATTTTTACTTCCACCCGTCATGTGAGAACTAATTGCTGCGCATGCATGCTTAATGATTTATGAGAAATACCAGAAATACCATCTACCCTAGAGTATTGTTTAGAAAGCATACCGGGGCATTAAAAAATGATACTGTGCAACCCTAATATGCATTACTAAAAGTTCTTATTTTGCAGGCCGTGCTTGGCTACTCAGTCAGGTGGTAGAATGAGCTGCTTGGCTTATCCTCCAGTCAGCCCTTCCCACATCCATGTAAAATGAGCTTTGAGGTGGATGCCATGATGCTAATAAGGTACATCATCCTGTCAGATTATGAGAAACAGGTTTTCCAGCAAAATGGTAATGCGTGCTTGAGGTAATCCATGTCACAGTGCCTTGGATGTGTACTAGTATTACCTGTAGTGGTTGTGAAAGGAAGCTGACAGAGTGATTTGTAACATTGTGGTGTTGGAGGTACAGGACATGCAGGTTTGGTTTTGAAGAAATTTCTTCTTTTGTCAGCAGGATGTGACATGATGGAATTTGATTTTGCTAAAAAAGTAGGGAGAACTATTTTGTGCTGGTTTAAGGGAAAACTGGACAGAGCTGTGGTTTACTGCCATACCATATGCTCAATCTGGTTTACTGCCATACCATATGTTAAGCATACACCTTTTCAGATCATTAAAGGAGAAATTCACTCTGGTTAGTTAAACCCTTATGTTTTAACTTATGTTTGTTGTAGCAGTTTTCTAACCAACAGAATGATTCATTTTCACAAGTTATAGAATGTACATTCTATAACGTATAATGTACAGTTCTGTGGTGCTCAGCAATCGGTTCTTCTGATTTACCATGTGTAATACAAATTTCCATCAAGCTTTTCACCAATATCTCATGGACATTACTGTAGATTGGCAATGGAGTGCTTGTAACTCCAAGTTTGTGAGTTCCCAGTGGAGAGCTGCCATGTTTGAGCAAGGTACTTGACCTGAATTTTTCCAGTTAAATATCCAGATGTATATCCTCAACCAATGGTATAAAAGTCTACGCCATTAGATGGCAAGCTAAATGACATTAAACTGTGTGCAAGTTTACTATATGCATAACTGTAGTATAGCCTTGTATCAACAGTTGGAAAAGTTCTTTTGAAAAGGTTTTGAATTATGATGATAGAACATCATGGTGAAATTACTTAAAAGTGAACTGAGTGCTATGCCAATCTACTTTTGATACCGCTAGTTTTGTACACATGTTTCTAAGAAAACACGGATTATAAATCAAATGTGTACAGAATAAACATAACCTGTTACCGTAGAATGCATAGCACAGTTTAGACACGGTTATTCAGGTGTCCAGTTGTGAATGAAACATTCAACAAATTGTTAAACAATATACCAAATAGTATACTACTCATGATTATTATATTTTACCCTTTCAACATGTAATTATCAATTAAAACGCATTACAGTGACACAAAGTGTGCCAGTTTCTCTTTTTACAGCTTTATGAATTTTGAATTTCTTCATACTTTCGCCTGCTTCAGTCATGTTTGTATTTAAGAGGGTCGGCATTGGTGTCATTGACTCATTTTATTAAGAGGTGCCAGGTTGGCAGATGGAGGGTGTCAGTGTGTTCCGTAAACTGATAGTCATGTGGTCAGTTCCTCGCTTTCTCAGACCTGGCGCTCGCTGGGACAGCACAATGCCCGTTGAGTCATTTACACTAGGGTAGTCTTGTTGTGTGGTTTTCAGAAAGGCATATCTTGTAGAGAGTATACGCTGACAAGTGGTGGCTTTTGTCACTTAAACCATGGCTACCAAAATTCATGCTAATGTTTAAGCAAAATGGCAAAGTAAAAAATACAATTTAAAACCGTACACAGAAGCCACAGTTTTTATGTTTAAAAAATCTTTTTAACTTTTGCACATCAAGACTTAAAAATTCTGATATCAGCAATTCAATTAGTATTATTAGTAACTTTTTTTCTAGAAAGATATCAGGGAACGGTCATGCTTAATTGGTAGCAGTCATAAAAAGAGCTACTGTGAAAGAAATCGAGCACCATGCATTGTGCTTATACCCTCGCACGCTCTGTTTGAATCCCCGATTTAAAAAAAATAAAAATAAAAAAAAATAAAAAAACATGGGATACGAACCCACTTTTTGTTTTCAGAAATAAATGGTTTATAACATGAACCAATTAAAGAGGAAGACCGCTTCACATCATGAACCAATCAACAATGAACCTTGTGCCAGTGTTGCCAACTTTACAGTTTTTCTGTGGAATTAGATTCATTTTGAAGTGTTGCTGTGGGTAGAATTTTTTGTCTGTTGGTTAGGGGTTATATGTTTTGTATGCAAATTCTATTAATTGTATCTACGCAGAAATATCTGAATTCTGAAGGGGGCTATAATATGAATTAATCCTAATATACCCAGGGTTTCTTTGCATTCATATGCACAACAATACTTAACTATTGGTAGCTAGCTAACTTGAACAGACACGGCTCTTTTCACAAAAAAAGCTTTGAAATCTCTCTGACCTTCCCCTGACTTTCATTCTGCTAGTCATGGAATGGCCCTTTCCTGTTGGGTCCTTTCACGTTGACTGGCAAATAAAATATAATGTAAAATCAAATATTTTGCAAACCTAGTGCAATCCATTTTGGTTGAAGAAATGGCAGTGGCTGTTCTTTGCAAAGAAAAGTAAAAAAAAATGGCATGAAGTGGAAAGAGATGGCAAAACAATCATGTTGCAGACAGTCAATCTTCTGTATTAATAGTTAACAGCTCCTTTCATGCACAGGCCATAGCATTGAAAACCCTGACAAAGACACTTCAGATTAATCAAACCGACTAATCAGATTGATAATTGACCCGATCTGCTTTGAAGATATACATAACTTCTTTGTAGATATCATAAAAGGACTTGTGACTAGTAATAAGTCAAATTCCAGATATCTCCATTTAAGTTTTGACCAGTCATAACTCCAGTTCAAGATATCTACAATTGTATTTTGACTAGTAATATCTTAGTTTCAGATATCAAAAAGATCATTAGATCCAGTCAGGCTTTTAAATGTTAAAAGGGCTTGCCATAAACATATGCCTTCATTAGCGTGACATCCTTGTGATGGCTATCCCCCACATCTTTCTCACATGACCTAAGTGTGTAAACTTCCTGTGACTGCGTAGCAGCACCTTGGGGCAGGGCGGGACAGGGCAGAAAGGTGCTCACTTTAAATCTCTGGTGAAAGACGACATGGCTATGACGTTGAACAACTTTCAACAACAACATGTTGTGGACCCTTCCACCCCCTTTGCCGTTCCAGTCTGTCCAATTGGGGCTTGGTGTATCGGGTAACTGTAGGATACAGGGTAGCCTTGTTCAACAATTTACACGTATAAAACATGTTTTCTAACATCAGCGAACCATCATGGAAAATAGCTAAAACTGGACTACCAAGTGAACTTGGCAAATTCATCACTTCATTAGCTAGCTAACTGAGTTACTAAATGGAAAATATTTTATTGCCTTATGGTAAGCTCTGCAACAACAGAATTAAATATTTTTTTTCACCTGAACTCTCGAAGCTGACATTTTCAGTGTAGCCTTAACCATGCCAGTCTGTAATCGTGTAATCCTGCTTGTCGAGGAGCTGCAGTTAGAAATGTTGATGCGTGGCTCCTATTCTGTGGGCAGGGCCAACTTACGTATTTGGATATTTAATTTAGATTATTAATAATAAAAAGGGAAGAAGAAGAATAAAGCCGCGTTTCCACCGCAGGAACTATACCCCGGAACTAGGAACCTTTTGAGGAACTCAGTGCGTTTCCACCGCAGGAACTAGGGTCTAAATTTAGTTCGGGGGGCTTTGTTTTACCCCCCAAAACGTTCCTGCTCGGGGGGTAGTACTTTCCGAAAGTACAGGAACCTTTTGGGTGGAGCTTGCAGCGCTGAACATTTCTGATTGGTCGAGTACTCGTAGCATTTGTGTTGTATTTATTTTCCGCCATTACCCGCCATGTTTGAAAATATGCAGCGGCAAACCAATTTATTTTCATAATAACTTCAAATCAAACTTGTATGTTATGCGGCGCAGTAGCCTACTTTTGGTTATAGCCTGTCAACGTCTTGGAATTATAACGTGTGCTCTTCTGTTCTTTTCTTGCTTTAGTATTCGTTTTATAAAATGCTAAGCATTCGTGCTGGGACAGCATATTACGTAGGCTACCAAAACATTCAAACGGATTAATTCGGTTGCTGAATATTTTCTTCCGGATTTTCTTTGTTAGCCCGTTGTAATTGACTCAAAACGTTTGATACAGTTATGTGAGGTATGCGGTAGTTCTGCATAATTAACATTGGTGATACAGTACAAGCAAACTGGAAATCATTAGCTTTTTCAGACTGCCGTAATTTTACTCAATTTTACTGCCATTTTTCAATTCCACGAAAAGAACAGGAAGACTATGGACTCATTTACGGTGCATGGTTCGCATCTGGAGGGCACACTTCGCTGCTCGGCTAGCAGTAACTTCGAAGGAAAGCAAACGGTGGCTGTACCACTACTAATTTACATTTTCACGCAAGTCCGAGTTTTCGTTCTATTCTTGTCATTTTGCGATTAGCCTATATGGAATTGACGACGAGAAAGTAATAAAACAGCAAATTGTTTACAACGTGTACATGTTTTCTGCTGTTAATGAATGTGTTTGAGAGGATATATGAAAATCAATAAATACAAAAGTAACCATATATAGTCATTGTTGGTAACCCGTTGTATATAAGTGGAATAAACCCCTCCGGGCTGTCCCGGTTATTAGAAAATAATGTAGGCTACTTCGGTGGTAGTATGGGGTTACAGAAGAAATCATATGACAGATGGACCGACGACAACGTCAGTGGGCTGATTTGCCTAATCTTCGCAGTACTTTAGACCCCGGTGGAAACGCAGACAACCATTGGCTGAAGGAACCTTTTAGTTCCTGGTAAAGTAGTTCCTGGGACTGAAAGTTCCGGGTAATTTTGGTGGAAACGCGGCTTAATATTTAAATAATAGACACTAAGAATTCCTAGTTACAGTGGAATTATGGTACTAAAATCAAGTCACTTTGGCTTTCCAGTTAATTGACAGAGTAGGTTTTAACTGCACATCTAGCCAGCAAATAACCACATTTTTAAAAAACATTTCACAACTGTTAATCAGCAAGCAAGACTCACAGCTAGCTATGAAGCTAATTAACATAATCATCCTCTATGCAGCTGAAACTGGTATGCAGGTATATTAATAATTGCTGCAAATATTATCACACTGTCAACCCTGCAATAAAATAAAGCATTTTATCTTTAGAATATGTACAAATTCAACTACTATTAGGAGGAATGTGGGGCATTGAATGAATAATAATAATAAGAATAAGAAGAATAATAATATTTGCTGCTCACAAGATATTTTATTTGATATGAGTTTGATTTTATGAGTGGGAGATGAAATTGGTCCTTAATGACTGAATCTTGCATGATGAGTGAGACGAGGTCAACAGCATACAGACACTTGCATGCGAGTGTGTATTTACATACATTAATATGGAATCTGTAATGTACAGTATTAACATTATCATATTGTAATTAACTTATTAGTGTTCTTCATACACCCTTTTGTGCCTTCACCTAAATGTGAATGTCTTAATTTAACTTAGATTGAAGCTTCCTCACACTGGAAGTGTCCATATAACTTGTCATTGTTATGTATACACTACGTGGACAGGCTTTTTACAAAGTACAGCCATTCTTCACAAAAAAAGCTAAGTGCTGTCTGTTAAAAGGGTTATCACTACTGTATTAGTTTTTATCTAATCAGTTTTTCCCAGACATGACACTTCACCCATGCACAATTAGAATTTCCACTTTAGACCTCTAGATGGTACTGTATACCTTACACTAGAATGCAGCCTAGATGCCCATCAGCCTGAAACACAACTGATGTTGCTCCAGGACATGATTCCAAAATGTGGTTATTATTATTATTATTATTATAAATTGTATTTGTTAGCATACAACTAGATTGTTTTCCACATCTGTCTTAAAACATTTTCAGATGTCAATAAACTTATTATTGTGACAGCGCAACTGTTACGAGCATAGTTTGGGTTGAATGGACTAAGGAGTTAGGCGTAGATTGTGATTTTACCGCAATGTTATGGGAAACTGTCAGAGACAGAAAATGTTCACCGTATGACAACGCCTGGGTGGCTTAAATGCCATGCGCTAAACTGTTCTTGGTTTAGATACACGAGTCACGATTTTATATTATTAAAACGCAGCGTGCTCGCTTAACACATTGTCAAACTGAAAAGCGAAAACAAAGTTTTTACTGTACACAAAACCTAGCCTGTATCTAGCTGTTACCCTGCTTTGGTTCTTATTAGTAGGCTAGCTACCCCGTATAGCCTGTGGTATTACGGAAGGGTGCGAAAACTTCATTTTCGTAGCTAGATAGTGCTTCCAAGATCAGCTGTACAATCGGGTAAGAAACTAGTAGCCTACATAAAAAACAGGCCGCTTTTGATTTTTTATTTATTTGTTTTAATGATAGGCTACTGCAATGATTACAACGCCTACCAGTAGCAGTCCTCCGGAATATGAATGTTATTGCAAGTAGCCTAGTTCTATCAGCCTTTGACAATTATAGGTTCTTGAACACATTGCAGCTACGCTATTTTTTTACCGTCGCATATTAAACTAATCTCAAATAAATTTTCCAAAAGAACAGAGAATGTGGTCCACTTCCAAGAATAAGTCAGTTAAAGGTATCTGCAATGCAACCAGGGTGGCTGGCTGCTGCTAAGACGGGTCTCCAGGAACTTGAGCGTGCACTGACATGTATTTCATCCAATCATACTCATGCCCCTCCCCTCGCCCTTGTACTAAAATACAAGGGATCCAACGATTGTTGTCGGGGGCGTGTTTGGTAGGATTTGCTCTCCTCCTTCGCCTGTCCTCCTCAACGTCCGCCTCCCCCCTCTCTCCCCGGTTTTTTGAGAGTTGCAAGATGTTCAGTTCTGAGTAGACACAGAACAAGGGGAAAGGTTGCCCTCAGTTGGGCAATTACGTTATCTGAGTAAATGTACAGGCTACATGTTACCCACAAACCAAGTGATCAAGTGAACTGTAGCAAACTTCAATCTTGAAACTGCGGAGTTTTTCTGAAATAGGTCTATATTAGCTTACTGTGCGCATGGAAGATCTGGATGAGTGAAACTGATGCATCCTCTATGCAGTAGGAAAAGTAAGAGTGACGCCTTTATTTCAAGAATAGTAGTAAAACAGGTTGCATAGTAACCGAAACACGGGATTCTACAATGTACGCTGATGCGGTGTGACTGCGTGGATTCGGCTGTCCAAAGGAACATAACGTGTGCTGATCACCTGATTCTGTTAGTGGATGAGGATCGGACAACCGCAGTAGCTACACGTAGTTAACTAACGTTATTCATCTGAGAATTGCTACTGCCAGAGAGTTAAAATATGTGACGAAGTGTTAATTCTGTACAATCTACTACCAGAACGACCACATTCGACCCCACCACGGCTGTCTTTTCGATGGAATATAGATTTTCTTTTTTTTATTAACCCTATTGGGTTCGCGCATCGAGGATCTTAATATTGTTGGAATGGTACAACTATTATGTTTTGTATTTTTGCTTCTTTAATGAAATGGATTTTATGAGTGATGTGGCACTGCAGTAGGCTAGTCGGCAACATAAATCTTGTTTGAAACATAAACGCGCTAACAGCACCTTCCTTCAGAGCAAAACCTGGGTAAGAAAATGTTGCCTACGTTTTATTCAGCATATCAGAATCCTAATGTGTTCTACCTTTAGCCACTGTAAGTTTGAGATCCTGGTTTGTCAAAGTATCATTAATAATTTTCTCCCGATTAAGTAAATAACGTACTGTTAACTCATGTCATTTTACAAAGCCGTTTCAAGACTAGTGTACCATGTAGCTGTCTTGAAAGATGCTATTTAGTATTTGAATGGCTCATCCGGTTGCTGCAGGATTATTCAAGTGAAAGCTTCTGGAAGTAAAAGGAATTATTAAAATGATACGACGATTTAAGGAATAGCCACATTGTTTGCAAAGCTGCATGCTTTTTTTTTTTTTTTTAGAAAAGTAAGTTAGCAAAGTAATTACCCAAAACATTTACATCTATATATATATGGACAATAAATAAATGTTAAGTTTAAGTGATTGTATTGAAATTAATATTTAAGTAATATGGTTACCAGACTGTAACATTTTGCAATTATTGTTTATTTGTAGGATTTTGTTGGCAAGTACTTACAAAGGTGCCACGCATTCTGCGGTCTAGCTCCATTGCATAGGGGGAAACAATTATACGAAGTGGAAAAGGAATAATCAGTTGCCATGAATTGTATGGATTTTTACCTGTTGGCTGCCTTGGTTGCCTTCATTTGGCTAGACCCTGCTGTAACTCAAGAGCTGATCTACCCTATTAGGGAGGAGTTGCAGGAAAACATTCTTATTGGAAACATACCAAAGGATCTGAACATTTCTCATACAAATGCTGCAACTGGAATGACTGCTAATCTGGTCTACAGACTGGTTTCAAAAGCTGGAGATAAACCTCTACTCAGAGTTTTAAGTAGTACTGGAGAAATCTACACAACTTCAAACCGAATCGACAGGGAAAAACTCTGCCCTGGCCCCTCCTATGAGGACAGTGAATGTTCTTTTGAGATTGAGGTGGTCATCCTACCAAATGACTATTTTAGGCTGATTAAAATTAAAATTATTGTCAAGGACACCAATGACAATGCCCCCATGTTTCCCTCTCCGGTCATAAACATTTCCATTCCAGAGAACACACTAATTAATAGCCGATTCGCCATCCCCTCGGCCACTGACCCAGACACTGGCTTTAACAGTGTGCAGCGCTACAAGCTAGTGAATGGGCAGAATGCCTTTGGCTTGGACATTGTGGAAACTCCAGAGGGAGAGAAGTGGCCCCAGCTGATAGTACAGCAGAACTTGGACAGAGAACAGAAGGACACATATGTTATGAAGGTTAAGGTAGAAGATGGGGGCAACCCGCAAAAGTCCAGCACTGCCATACTTCAGGTTACTGTAACCGATGTGAACGACAACAAGCCTGTCTTTAAGGAGAGCCAGATTGAGGTCCACATCCCAGAAAGCTCCCCTGTGGGCACATCTGTGGTACAGCTGCTAGCCACAGATGCAGATATTGGGGCCAATGCTGATGTCAGATACTCTTTTGGTGCTCAGGTGTCCACAGCAACCAAACGACTCTTTGCGTTGAATTCCACCTCTGGCCTTATAACAGTGCAGAGACCATTAGACAGGGAGGAAATGGCCATTCACAAATTATCAGTGATGGCCAGTGATGGCACTTCAAGTCCTGTTAAAGCCACAGTAACTATTAATGTGACAGATGTGAATGACAATCCCCCAAACGTAGACCTGAGGTACATTATTAGTCCAATTAATGGAACAGTTTTCTTGTCTGAGAAAGACCCTATCAATACCAAGATTGCCCTCATCACAGTGTCTGATAAGGACACAGATGTCAATGGGAAAGTAATTTGCTTTATTGAGAGGGATGTCCCATTTCACCTTAAGGCAGTGTATGACAGCCAATACTTGTTGGAGACTTCCTCATTGCTTGATTATGAAGGCACCAAAGAGTACAATTTTAAAATTGTCGCGTCTGACTCCGGCAAGCCGAGCTTAAACCAGACAGCATTAGTCAGAGTAAAGCTTGAAGACGAAAATGACAACCCTCCTGTTTTCAGTCAGCCTGTAATTGAATTAGTCGTTATGGAGAACAATAAACGGGGTTCGTTTCTCACCACTATCAGTGCCACCGATGAGGATAGTGGAAAGAATGCGGAGATTGTTTACCAGCTGGGGCCCAATGCTTCCTTCTTTGACCTGGATCGTAAAACAGGGGTGTTAACTGCCTCAAGAATTTTTGACAGAGAGGAGCAAGAGAGATTCCTTTTTACTGTTACGGCAAGAGACAATGGGACACCCCCACTTCAAAGCCAGGCAGCTGTAATTGTAACCATAAAGGATGAGAATGACAACAGCCCTAAGTTTACGCATAATCACTTTCAGTTTTTTGTGTCAGAGAACTCGCCAAAGTACAGCACTGTCGGAGTGATTACTGTCACAGATGCCGACACTGGAGAGAACGCTGCTGTAACGCTTTCGATACTGAGTGACAATGAAAATTTCATCTTGGACCCTTATTCTGGAGTTATAACGTCAAATGTTTCCTTTGACAGAGAGCAACAGAGCTCTTACACCTTTGATGTCAGGGCTGAAGACAATGGGCAGCCCCCCAGTTCTTCAGCTGCAAAGGTGACCATTAATGTCATTGATGTCAATGATAACTCTCCTGTCGTCATTTATCCTCCGTCAAACACATCATTCAAACTGGTTCCTCTCTCTGCTATTCCCGGGTCAGTAGTTGCGGAGGTCTTTGCACTGGACGGGGATACAGGGATGAATGCTGAGTTGAAGTACACTATTGTAAATGGGAATAGCAAGGGCTTGTTCAGGATTGACCCGGTAACTGGTAACATTACTCTTGAGGAGAAGCCAGCTCTTACTGACATTGGCATTCACCGCTTGGTGGTTAACATCAGTGACCTGGGTTACCCGAAGTCCTTGCACACCCTGATTATGGTTTTTCTTTATGTGAATGACACGGTGGGAAACGTGTCCTACGTCCACGACCTCATCCGGCAAACCATGGAGACGCCTTTGGATAGAAACGTTGGTGACAGCAAGCAGGCTTATCAGAGCAGGGACTATTTGACAATTATGATCGCTATCGTGACGGGGGCGATGGTTGTGATAGTGGTCATATTCTTCACTGTCCTGGTAAGGTGTCGCCACGCCTCAAGGTTCAAAGCAGCGCAGAGGAAGAAACAGGGCACAGAGTGGATGTCCCCACACCAGGAGGGCAAACAGAACAAAAAGAAGAAAAGAAAGAAAAGGAAGTCACCTAAGAGCTCCTTGTTAAATTTTGTCACCATTGGGGAGACTAAGCCCGATGACCCTGTACATGAACCCATTAATGGCACCATAAGCTTCCCGGCCGAGCTGGAGGAGCAGAGCATAGGGCGTTTTGACTGGAGCGCCGTGCCTACAACCACCTTTAAACCCAGCAGCCCTGACCTGGCTCGGCACTACAAATCTGCTTCGCCGCAGTCTGCTTTCCACCTCAAAGCTGACTCTCCGGTCTCTGTGAAAAAACACCACGTCATTCAGGAGCTCCCCTTGGACAACACCTTTGTTGGGGGTTGTGATACTCTGTCCAAGCGATCCTCCACTAGCTCTGACCACTTCAGTGCCTCAGAATGCAGTTCCCAAGGAGGGGTCAAGACAAGGGGTCCCATGCACAACAGACAGGTAAAGGAGCAGTTTTACTGGTCTATAAGTACTGCATATAATTGTCCAGTGCACCAGTACTGAAGTGCCAGTTGCCTCATGTGTCATTTTCTCTGCTTTATATGTCTACAAAAAGGACTTGCCTCTTGTCTTTCCTCATGAATAGTTGACCTGTTATACCAAAAATCCCTCTTCATATTTTATGTATGTTGTTTGTTTTGGATTGAAGGTTCACATGCATATATATTTTGTTATCTGAATACTAATACATCATTTTTTTTTATTTAGAAAAAAAAGTATTTTTTTTTTTTTTTTTTGCTGGGTGGTTCATTTGTAAGGTCTGAGAAAACTCATTTACATGGTTTTGTTTGCATTTTGTTGCACTGTAAACCAGATGGTGAAACGTGTGCATTTTGTCACACTGAAAAGAGGCACTGCTTTCAGAGTTTGTGAAAGAAACATTTTTTTCTGGCTAATCTAGTCAGTTTACCACTTGTTTTCATTTAATTAGATTAAATTGGCACTAAACAATTTGGCATGTGTGAGTGAAACAAATTCAGTTAATTCGCATATGTGTTTCAAAAACAACTATTTATTTTTTTGAAAATAATTATGTAGTTCTTATATCTGTGCTGAATATCTATTCAGATTAAATATTGATGGCAGTTTAATTTGGCTATTTTGAATCAGCTCACCCCTTTCTTTGATATACTTTTCGCAGAGAAATGTTCAGATATACAAAATCAGAACAAGCACAACCGTCTGGGTAAACCTGGCCTAAAATTATGAGCAGTGATGATTATTCAGAGAGCTAAATATGCTTAGGTACACATCTATGATAATACGTATCCTTAACAACCATGCTAATGCACTTCTGAATCTAAATCTTTAATGAAACCTGAAACGTATCCAATCTAGACAAGACTCATTGTAAAATCATTATTTCAGAGCTTTTTTTAATGTGGAGCTAAGGAGATAAATAGAATATGTCCTCTTCATTTGACTGAACACCTAGGAATTCTGCCTGTAGATGGCATCGTTGTTCTGTAAGGCATGGTCTGGCACCCAGCCAACATACAGTACCTCTGTACAATAATGGGAGTAGGGGATGGGGCAGGCCCACCCTTGCTTTCAATGAAACTGATGTCTAATGACAGAGTAAATGCACAGCAGATTTACAATGGCAGGATCCATTGTAAATGATAAGATCTGGCCTTTTTAGCATAGGACACTGTGACTTTTATTGATGCAGAGTTAAGTTAGTGCTGTCTGGATTGTGTTTAACATTTTGACCACAAAAGCAAAGAGCAATAACAACAACAAAAAGGCACATCTCTCCTAATGGCCTTTTGCAGCTGAATAGAGCAGGACACAGGAGAAATGACTGCTGTACATGACATTGTTTTCTGCGAAATATCATCCCCTTAGTTAAATAATCATATTTCTTTAGTAATCGTATGAAGGTGTCTGAAATGTGCCATTCAGTGAGAGAGGGCTGTTATTTTGAGTGGTTCTCAATGAGACTGGCATTCATTTTATTAGTGGTGTCTTCTAGTAGCGTTTTGCCTGTCCGATTATTATTGTGAAGCTTTTAAGGGGGAAATGTGTGGATGATGAATCATTTTTATTGACTGTCCATATTTTTGGATATCAAGAAAAAAAATCTATTTGTCTGTCAAAGTTCCCCGCAGATCCCGAACATACTGTAATTACATTTCTGGTTTTTAATACAATCATTAATTAGTAGTTGGATTATAGAAAATGTTTGCATGCGCCATGTGAGAGGGAAGTACAGAATTGGTGCAGTGTACCCTTTGTTGTCACAAAAATGAACCGTATGTTAGCTCTTGAGCTCCTGTATTAAAAGAAGAATGGCTTCCCACTGATATGAAGCATCAGAGGGTTTTTACTAACAGCTGCTGTGTTGCAGCCAGAGGCTTTTCGCAAGATGTTTTATTACCTACACCTAACTCTGCTCACACTGATACAGCTATTCATTTTTCTTGGCCCTTCAGTGAACTGTATTATAATGATCATGACATTAAAACTTTGTCCTGGTTTTATTAGCCAACAAAGACCACACTCTAGTTGACTGTTAGCCTATGTCCCATCCTCTCTTTCCAGCTTGAGAACGATGGCAATAAAAGATTAATTTAGCTATTTTTTTTTCCTATTCACTAAGGTTCTGTAATAACCATATATTGCAGCATCGTATCGTAATTTAATGTGCTGATGTAGAGTGGGTTTTTTTCACATTCTGGGAATTTAATAAGTGAGCCACATGAAGTATTGTAGCTACTCCTTACCGTTATTTAAGATGTCACATACCGGATTCTTTTGTATAGTCCTCTGCATTACTGACATTTAGTCAGCCTATGTGATTTGAAATCACTGAAAGGAGGAATACTTTCTGCTCTTGTCTGTTGGTTGGTGGAATTCTCTGCTACTACTGCTAATGGCACATACAGCCAGTGATATTTACCTTTAAGTGTTAATCAGTTATGGAAGCACTCAAACTGGGGTAGTGTGAGACCAAATGTAAAATACTCTCCAATGTTGTGTCTCAAGACATATGTCATTCCTCACAGGTTTATTTGGCATGTTAATAGGGGATTAGTGGACAGTGGATACATGTGATTAGAGGATTATGAAAAGATTAATGGAATATAACAATATGTCACGTGAGAAGAACGTCTGTCAGGGTGATCCAGCCATTAAATTAACGAGGTCAATTTTGGTCAGAAGCTGTAACTATAGCATCATATCAATCAAAATCTATCTCTGTCTGTAAAGGTGAATGCATGCACTGTATCAGTGGAGTTTGGCAAGGAATTAAGAGGACTATGGACCTACCACTGATCTGCTCATTGGGTCCGAATTTACTTTTTTTCAATTGCGCAATGTTATTTGACCATTTGTGCATTGATCAGTATTATGAAGGTGTGGTGTGTATGAAAGTAGAACAAGGCCATTGAAATGTTACTACACCCACAAGCAACATAACTACTGAGTAGTAGAAAGGAAGTATGTTCGCTTCAGTTTCACCATAATATCCAATCAATCATAGGCTTTTCTTGAACTCTTATAAAATGAATTATGTGTTATGATAAATTGTTGACAATATGCACATATGAAGACATTTAGCTATTAGCATTATGTCAAGAATAGTTGTAACATGGAAAAATACTGTTCTGTATAGAGTGACTCTGCTGGTGTTGGCTTGTCAACAACAGCCAGTTATAAATACTGTACAAACTATATGCACTACTGAGTGTACACTATATCCTCCCTGTGTTTCCTTATATCTTAATGTGGTGTTGCTGGTTGAAACCTCAAGCATCGGTTCTTCCAGGAAAGACATGTTCTTAAGAGCCAGTAGTGGTTAACTTTAGTATTGTAAAAATGCTTCTGTGAAGTATCCTTTCGAACACCTGTTGTTCAACAGTATCTGAAGGCTGTCTGGCCGTTAGCTAGCTATAGAGGTCCAACACATTATTGGCTGAATTTAGCATAGCTGTCATGTACTAACTCAAGATGAGAATTTTAATTTGAAGACGGACATCCAAGATATCATGTGGAAATGTTCCTTTAATTTGTTTGCCAGACTTCACATTACAGGACAATGAATGATCTATCAAACCTTTTTCTCCTTTTGATTCCTTTGTTGTTCACTAGTGTAGCTTTATATAAAGAATTTAGAGAACAAAAATGAAAACCAGAAACAAAGCTGAACTAAAAAATAAAAATTCAAGGAATTTGCAGTGGTCCAGGGAGCAAAGTATAAATTAAAACATTGTGTACCTGTTAATTATGCTTTGGAATTTTGGCTTGAAATAAAGCTGAAATTAGCTATCTGATAAAACAAGTCTGCATTCACCAGAGGCTGTGTGAGTTTGAGGTAAATGAAACTTGGGAAACTGTGGGAACAGAAATTAAACCGATCTCCTATTAATGAACAAGACTAGTAGTAGGCCTTGCTAATTTACAGGAAACACTTGGCTTTCTTACTTTGAAAGAAATGATGTCTGAGCTACCATATGAAGCTTAAACAAATATTCAGTAAAGTAAAAAATTTAAGTAAAACAAATACTGTATATTAATTTCACTATCGATGTTGTCTTATCAAAATGGGGTGGCCAGGTGCTGAGGCCTTCACTTATGATATACCACAACTGTTATTAGTTAACTGTGCTCCAGTAGCATAGGGGAGAACGAGACGGCCATCCACAACAGAAGAAAGTTGTAAGAAAGAAAAAAGAATTAATCACTAAATCATCTATGCACTGAAGGACATTCACAAAAATAGTTTATACAGTAAAAATAAATCTTACATTGTAACGCTGTCATTTTAAAATCGCTTATTCAGTCAAATTGTCATTAAAATGTATTTCCTTAAATGAAAGCATTTGTCATTCAGAGAAACAAAAAAGCAAAAAAAAAAAAAAAACAGCTGCAAAACAAGCAAAGAAATCCCACAAGATCAATTTCAACATAGAATGTAAATGAGTAATATTGTGGTATGAAGAAAATGTTTCTTGACTTTTTAAATCTTTTTGTAATTAAAATAAAACAAAATGATAAGTAAATAGGTTTTTGTATTGGACAAATTAACCACCCCACCCATCTATACTACTCTTGACATTTTTAAAGGGTCAAAGTACCTGTGAGGCAAAGATTGTACTCCTTTATGAGCCCACCTTTACCAGTGCACAAACAGGTTTCATTTAGTGTCATAAACTAACTAGTGCCATTCTTAATCATCCGGCACTGCTGGGAAGTGTTGTATTGCATTTTGATTTAATTATCCTTGGAGAATTAGTCTTTGGCAAGAGTCACCATCGAAAAGTACCAGAGTGCTAAAGGCATTAAAAATGAGAGCGATACAATAATGATAAACTGAGACTGCAACTCAGACTCAAATATTACTTTTTAATTGTAAAAAGTGGTTGTAGAGATGAATGAAAAATACTGTGTGAAAAAGTAACATTGGCACATTTCTGTTAGAATGAATAGAGACCTGCGTCTAACTTGAAAGGTAATTGCAATTGATACTCTGCAACTTACCTCACATAACATTGAAATTGTATAAGTGTATCTATGTAATAAATTATGTATATAACAGATGTTTTATGTAAATTGAGCTCTTGGTAATCTTGCTTAATGTGCTGTGTTGTACTATTATTGCGTTGTTTTCTTTTATGTAATGTAATCTCCATCTGAAACTTGTGTTAAATAACAATGCTAAATAAATCTGGCTAGCATTTTGAAAAGTCAAATAAACAATTATACAGCATTGTTTGAACCGTGTTTATACCTTTTTATTTTACTTCATAATAAATGTTTCTAATTTCCATTGTCTTATTTAGATTTTTTTCTCAGTATTTTTTGCTTGATTGAAGACACATATTGTTTTATACAAAACAAGGTGATAGTGGATAGGCCTAACAAAAGCAGAATTGGCATTCCATTGTTTATGTTTATTAATTTTCTATTGTTTTTGTTATCCTGTACATTTCTCTAAATTCATGGTGGCATTTTTGTAAAATATTTTCACATACATTTGGGGTTCAGCTGCTGGAACAGTTTACAGAGGCCCACTTCTATGTTACAAGTCTTTCCAAATTGGAGCTTATTCATCCTTTGATAAATGCATCTCAGCTTTTGTGAATTCATTACTTGCTCCAGCAAAAATATAGATAAGGGAGCTGGAGGAAGATTGTGCCCATAAAAAGATAACCAGACAACTGTAACAGCAAAGCAATCAGAACATGGTTATCTTGCTTTTTAATCTCTGTTCTGAAAATGCAGTGGATTCACTATGTGAACATTAACAATGGCTTTTTCCAACATATTTCCTAAGCATGCTATGTTCTGAAATTCACTACAAAAAAAATCACATTTCTTTGCACTTGCAAGGCCTGTATTTAAAGCCGAGGATTCAGTGGATACATTATATTCTGGAGTAGAAAGCAACATTAAAAAGCAACATCTATGGACAGCCAATGTGAGTTTTAATCCTGTTTAATTTAGTTTGGTCAAGTACAGACTAAGCTCAATAGAGCTCATCTCAAAATAGAACCCAAAACACTTTAGAGATTGACTAATTCCGCACAGATTTGCTAAATGTTTGCATAGTCACTTCCAAAATCTCTCTCCCAGGCTGGAATTAAATCATTTTAGTTTGTTTGATAATCGTAAATTAACCAGACTAAGATAAGGTGCTGTGCCGGGGCAGCACATAATTTGATGGATCCCTTATCAGCAATAGCAAATTCCAATAGCAGTAACTTCTAATAGCAAAACAAAAGCACTTTCCTTACTTCAGGAGGGGAGTCTTATTTGTGTAGTCAGATGATGCAGAACACTGCAGGGTCTGTGGGTGCTTAGCTACAGCCTAAAATGGAAAACTGAATATGAAAGTCCAAATTAGTAAATGGGATTTAAGATTATGGGGAAAAGGAGGTGCAAAATAAGGCTCTTTTCGCATCTTTTGACCCTCATTATATAATTGTCATTGATAATAGTATCGGTCCTTGCTATTGAACAGCATGACATATAGCAACGGATTTCATACCAATGAAAGGTGACTTATCCCATTCTGTATTACATGAAAGATTTGCAGTTTAATTTTAACTGGGGACTCACAAGTGAATTCTTATCTCGTATTTTTGTTAAGCCCAAATCTTTAGCCTTTTATTGGCAACAATCTTTGTGAAGTATTTACTCTTTATGCCGGAACTAATTTAAAGTTGCAGTAGGCAACTTTCTCAATGGTCACAGTGAAGATATCTTGCAAATTGTAAACCCACTGGCCCTGTCCACAGAGAAAGAGACACCCACCACCCTGCTTCTCCACACACCTTGTCTTGGACACGCATCAACGTTCCTCGGCAAACTGGCTTTCAGCCTTACAGACTGGCGTAACATTAGCTACAGTCTAGATAAAACAAGGGAATAATTTTCATAGCAATAGAGCTTACTGAAAAAACAATAAAATATTTTCAATTTTTCAACTCTCCAACGTCTCCGGAACCTCTCGCCACCTTCCGAATTGTGTTTATTCTAGTTTTATAGTGAGCTCTTTCCAATTCTACTTTCTTCTTTTTGGTATTGCATAGCATTGGAGCCAATTGTTACTTGCCACTGGTGAAACTCTTGACACATCTGGCTATGTGTACTGTTATTTGAAAATGTAATGGCAGTTTGTTGATTGGTTCACATGAACCGGCCTTGATCTCTTTGATGGGTTCGCATTGTAAACCACTTTGTTTGTAAACACAAATTTGGCCCAAATCCATTGTTTTAGAATGCAGCATTTTAGGGCATAAAGACAATGTAAGGTGCTGGATTTCTATCACAATTTTTCTACCAATTAAACATGACCGTTCCCCGATATCTTAACCTACACATAGCCTAACCTACTCCAGCTGTAATGTGATGTATATTGTTAATTCAGTAATATTTAAATTAGTAAATGCATGCAGTTGCAAGGTGCAAGCCAGGGGAAAACACAGATTCCTGCAAATGAACTTCAAACTTATAAACTGCATGGAAGCATTTTTAAACCAATTGAAAGTATCTTAAGAACCACATGAAAGGGATTACAAAAAGACCTACATGCATGCATTTTGATAGTGTGTAATTCATTGAGTACAGTATTGAGCTGAGGTGTGCTGTTCTGAGTAGGCTGTCACAAAATGTAGAGTACATGGATTGAGGAGTGAGCGACAGGTCATAACATTCACAGCCAATAGGAAGAACAGATGCTGCCAATAAAGAAGGGGATGCTGTTAAGCATAGGGAAAATTGGTGAAATTGATGGGAGTATTGGCAGGCTGCCAGGGAATACAAACAGGGTGGGTGCTGAGGAACAATAATGTGAACATGTCTGCCTTAACAATTAGTTCAGTGGTTTGTGAGACTGGTAAAAAGTCATTGGTTTCAGATTGGATGGAACCAACCAAACTTCACGCCTGAGCAGGCCATTACACTAAGCTTGTTCTGAGGAGCCTTGCTGTCAGCTTTCCAAACAGAGTGGTCTGGTTGAGCTGGCAGTGGTATCACACCTTTTCTGCAAAGCATCAAACAGTTCTGTCACACAATATGTAATGCTGTCCTCTGGAAATTCTTTCTGTGATAAAAACAGCAATGTATAGATTTGTAAACTCAGTTCTTTGACTATAGCAAATGGAGGAAGCTAATGCATTAGATGCTCTTAAACACAGTTAAGGAGACTAATAATCTTAGTTATAAGCACGTATGTTCTAATGCCCCACTGTCTATAATACTGGCCTCCAGCAATACCCTCCCCTTAAAGGACAGGTGCTTCAAAGCAAAATGCTATAGCTTTCCTTTTGCACTAGAAGCACTGTATTAGGCAAACCAATATAGTATGAATAGTGTGCAGTATGAAAAATGTGTTTTGAGAAAAGGAAACTGCCTGGAAATAAATATCTAGGATAAGAGAATATGCCACACTTGACTTGTTGATTGTGTTATCATGGGTATAAGAAATAGTTGGAATTACAAACTATCCTGCAGACAATTTCAAATTGAGGATTCTATTTTTATTGAATACATCTTTGCATGATCAATATGAATTGAGATTCAGCTTAGTTTTACAGGTGTAAAACAGCTGGACCACTAAGCACAACAGACTTCAGCAGGAAAACAATAGAAATAGTATATAATAATTGCTTGTATGCCCTGGGAAAAATATGTCTGATGCCTTTTAGTCCTCCTATGGGTTGTTTGAATCATTTCCCATAGCATAAACTGAACTATAGTTTATATTTGTATTCAGAATATAAAAAGAGGGTGGGTAAAAGACCTACAGTAAAATTGCTGTTGCATCGAATAACACCCACTGCATCCCTTCCAAGATGCAAAGACAGGCGGCCAGGATTTTAAAGAATACTCCAAAAAATACCAGTGCACTTTAGGAGACCTGCCTTACCTACATAGGATAGACTTGCTCCAGCACAGGTTTTTATTCTGCCAAACACTGCCACCCCATTCCTCCACCAACGTAATTTAGAATATCATATTTAATCTATTTATTTTCTGCTACGGTACACTACTACAGTAAGAACAAGTGCTTCAAAAGCCAGGCCCCTGGAACAGATTTTGAAAGCCTCATCGAAGACCTACTTTTTCTGGCTATTCCCAAACAGTACATTCCTTAACGTGTAAAAGGTTGTACTCTATGACCTGCTTCAGGTGATTTATCACGGCTGGTGGCTCTTGCCGCTAAGGTAACTGTCTGTTTTTTAATGTCTGTGAAAACTGGGTGTACACTTCTTTCTGGCACAAGAGCAGAATGGCCATTCTTTAGAGGAGACATCATCAGCATGTTAGGGTAGGGGGGAAAGTCCCTTAAATGTGACAGCTTTCGGATTTTGCTCATTTATTCAGAAAATATTGAGCCTAGCACTATGAAATTTTTACCCCAAATAGCTTTGACATGTCAGTAGTCATTAGCCGTTTCAATTATTCATAACATATTTGAGTCAGATACATTCAAAACCAAGGTATGCAGTCCGATGTTATATTCATACCACCTAGTCCCTATGATTGTGTTAGAGGTGCTGAATAATTATAACAGTGAATGAAAATGCCATATAATGTGCATACGCAGGTTTTTTTTTTCACATACTGATGTTAATCAGGGAAACACATTTCCATTGGTAATGTGCAGCCAGCCACAACCTCAAATTATGAAGCATGGGGCTTTATTCAATAAAAAATCGATACATAAAAAATGGACGAACAAGCAACTTCGTAACTTACTGTGAAGTGAGTTGCAGTAACGTCCAAGCAGATGTGGAAAGCTGCTTTTGTTTGTTTCTTAACACCCAGGTAAGCTTTTACAAAGCCGAACATACGGACCAGTCTGGTGTGTGCTTATTGTAAATGCCTGTGACCAGGTAGCTGTTTCTTTTCCATTAACACAGCATCCAAGTGACTGTTGTTGATGTAACTGCTAGCTGAAATTAAGCCAGCACCAGAAATTAAATTAGGACATTTCTGGCTCACCACATTTGAACAAGGAAAAAAAGCTCCAGGATGGGTCATGCACCGGTCCAGCTCAGCTTGAATGCACATGCGAAAAAGGGATGTCTGGGGAATAGACCACAATAAAAACTTAGGGACACAAAAACAATGTTCACCTGTTGTTCATGAGCTGATTAAAATAGTTTCAGATCACCTACATGATTGGGCTTATTAAATGTTTAAGAGCCAGATAGTTGCATGAAATCCAGAAACTGATACAGTCCTCCTTGCCTACTTCTGATAGGGGTCTGCATTGTGTTTTGAATCATCATTTGTTCCCCCATGTTATTCTGGATGAAAACATGTCAGGTGCCTTCATGTTATAAAGGACAGCAAAGGCAAATGAGTGGATTCTATTCTTTGTATGCTCTGCTACTCATCCATGATTCCAGTTACACTTAACCTCATTTATTGTTTGCGGCTCTCTGACTATTTTTTTGTGGCGTCTCATGGGATGCTCTTGTCTGTTGGCCATGACTGCTGTAATTGAGATGTTCTTGAAGTAATTTGGCTGGCATGGGCAAAATTCTGCTATTCTGGGTTTACATGCATCGAAGTATGTAGTATGTATTGTAGGCATTTTCTTCATAAAACAGTGTTTAGTGCCATAAATGATATGGCACATTCCTAACAGTAGACCATCCCTCATGTTTACTTTATTGCGAAGTGCACAGAAGCATGCTTATTGTAATAGTGTTCTTGAACTGGCTGTTGAAGTCTTCCCATAATTGTCCTGCTTTTCCAACCACCTCATCTCTCACTGCCACTTAAAATATTGTTTTCTTGTCTTGAATACATCTAGATCACACAAATGTGTTAGCATTGTTGTGGAAGGAGATTTTTACTTGGGCACCATAGAGAACACTGTGACGTCACACTGCAGTGAGATGTACCCACTATCCTGCAGAAGGGTAATGATGAAACTAGCCATTTTCTATGAATATCTTCAAGATCCAGGCTTGTGTACCTGGCGGTTAGCTTCCATTTATCTTCAGTGGCAGGAACTTTATCTTCTCAATGCTACCTGCTGTTGAAAAAAACATTTATGTGACCCCAAAAGCCTCTAAAAACATCAAACGTGGAGTTTCAAAGGTAATAAATGGTTTCAGCCATGTTTGCATTTTTAAAATACTGTCTGAACACAAATGGTGCATGAAACGAACTGTACAATATCCATGCTGTACATCCTAGCAAGCACTACTCTTGGGACAGCTGACCTGCTTTTAAGCTGAAGTACTGTATTTAGGCCTAATGCATTTCAGCATGTTTAATTTAAACAGAGTGAGGTTTTTTTTCCTGCTAGACATTCTGTCTTCTGGAGTAAAATGAACAAAAATGAATAGTTTTTAACTAGTTTTTAGATAAATCAACTTGATCTGCAAACGCCACACAATTTGGGTGGATATAATTAATAAATTATCCAGACTGCACTGTTGAAGATAAGATTTGGCCATTTTATTTATTTATTTTTAATTTGAAATAATACTTATTAAATAATAATAAATAACTATTAAACTACACATGTATATCCGTAAGCATTTACACATTTATTTTTACTAAGTCCTCATTCATGCACTTACCACCATGTAATCCCACTTTATATTTGTGTTACAGTTCTTGTAAATTAATGTTCTCTAAGCTTACCGAGGATGATTCAGACCTCAACATTTGTATGCTGTGGAGAAATTAGGTGGGAAGTGTTCAGAATATTTGCTTAGAAAAACAGGAAAATGAATTAGTATTTAGATTTTTTTAAAAGCATGCTACGCTATTTGCTAATTTAAAAGTGTCTAGTGAAGTGCTTAAACATGATTAATCATGAATATGGATACATGATACTGTTACTGTACTGTATATCCTGCTCTGAATTTCATTGGTGGTTAAAAAGTAACTTGAAAAAGGAAGGGGTAAGGGTTTAGGGTTAGGGTTTCAAACTCTCCTAACTTTTTCTTAGTTCCACTGCCACCCTGCTTGGGTTTTCATAGCGAAACACTTTAGTCCCTATTTCGGTGACGGCAGCTGGACAGGCACATCTGGGTCCTAGTGGAATTACTGATTTTGTCCTCCACAAATAGAATATTTTTCACCTTTGCCCTGTTCGTAATTTTGTGGTCTGCTATAAAGCTGTTTGTTCCAGCATGGGCTGGGCACACAATAGAGGATATTTCAATAAAACCATCTGGCACTGTGCTAATTTGGTGCCTATTAATTTGCTGTTTAACCTACCCAGACCACCTCTTAACACAGACACAGATGCTCTATGGCACTTTACCTATGTGCGCATATGAACATTGGACATTTGGGGTAGACATCACACAATACTTTTTGATGGATGTTAAGCGAAAGGGCCCTTTCTACTCATGCCAAATTGTCTATTATATGCATCAAATATATGCATTTGTTAAATAAGCATATGTACTGTATGTTCATTGAAATAACCTAGGTAACTGAACAAGTAGTACAGTCTATGAACAAGGTTTGGTACCTCATAATAATTCAAAATAGTTTTTTTTTTAAAATTAGATATAGAATATTTAGGTTTCATATCCAACACAGATGAAAAGGCATAATCGTAACTAATACAGTACATATTTCTCCTCTAGGTCACATCTTATCTTCCCATAAATGCACGTGACTGCATCTCCTGAACATGTATATCTGACATGACGATACTGCCAGTTCATCATGATCTTGACACAGTGGTATTAGAAAGAAGCAAATCTGATTGTCTATAATGAAACCAAACATCCACCAAAATCACAGATCATCCATTCCTCTTAAGCAAACCACCTTTACAACTCTGCTGCAGCTGTGCTACAGTCTATTCACCAAACTTGAGTAGGACAAGTCTTAATCACCCACTACGGAGAATTACTGCTAGAGTTTGACAATTGTACCTTGATTGTGAAAATAGGACCCTTCAATTTAACAGTTGTAGTTCACGTGGCTTTTCCATTATATGCTACACACAGCCAGTGCATAGCTGTAAGCTGTACTGGTGCATTCAAAAAACTAAATAATAGCTGGAATTCTGGATTGCTACAATGCCAATAAACTTTTTGTTAGATATTTACACTCAATTTATTTTGTGGGTGTCCTGTATGAAATGTGCCACCTTTTGGAATTGAAACCACAAGTATATTCAAATGGCTTCAAGTGGCTTTGTCTGTCAAAAATACATTCTTTTTTCTGAGATGTCTTGTTTTTCCTGTAGTTTTTGTCTATATTTTTATATGGTGGAGCAGTGGTTATTGCATGTAAAATTATTTTTTT
The DNA here is from genome assembly GCF_013347855.1 of Anguilla anguilla. Lineage (NCBI taxonomy): Eukaryota > Metazoa > Chordata > Actinopteri > Anguilliformes > Anguillidae > Anguilla > Anguilla anguilla. The sequence goes on along the minus strand of NC_049203.1, from coordinate 47,191,622 downwards.
ATGAGAATCAAAGTCTATGAGGATTAATTTAATTTAATTTTTTTTTTAATGTGGAGATGTACGAGGCTTCTCATTTAGGTTGAATCATTTGGTTTCTTACTTATAATACTGTATACTGTAATGTCAATAAAATCAAGAGGGGGAAATAAATTGGTCTCTTCTATCTCACACGCAGTACCAATCATACTGTAAGAACTAACTGGAATAAATTTTACAATACACACTGTTAGTCTTGCAATAGGAGTTCCAATCTGTTTTGATTCGCTCTTCTTTTTTGCACATTTCAAATTTGACAGGGAGAAAGGCAAATTTTTAATAACGGAATAGGCTTTTTCGTGGATTGGGAAGCCAAGCTTATTGTTATTTAATATTTACCTAATTGGAATTATTGGTTTCATGTATGAGGATGATGAAGATTGATTATGGCAGCAAAATCCTCAATGATCTCCCATCTGGCATCTGATGGTTTGACAGTGAATGTATGAATAAATCCTTTGCAGCTGTATTGACTGCCTCTACCAAGACAAGAGGCTATGCAGACATATGTTTGTGTGTCACCAGACCACTGAAAATGTAATGGCTGGATTTGGATTAAAGCCAAAATGATTGGCTTTGGGACATGGATGAGATTGTTTGTTTGATTTACTGGTTGCTCTGACAACAGCTAAGGGGCAGTGGAGGTACACACTCAAGTGGCACTTTCATTTTCACATGATTTCTCTGGTGTCTTCTTGATCTTATTGTTATATTTATTCTTTTTTTGTGGTCCAGTCAAGAGAGTACTAATTTGGCGCATTCAGGGTCAAGGGCATACAAGCAGGAGTAACATTCCCCAAGCCAATAGCCCACCTTGCCATATAATAAATCACCCCCCTCCATCCCTCCTCCACCCCACTACCTCTTGCTACTAGTGTAACAACTTCAACTGTGCAATATCAAGCACATTATCACCTCAGGCTATGTAACAACCCCGGCACTTTAGCAAACTTTGGTGGGTATGTCGTATCCCTTTTTTATGTATGTTTTGTTTTTCTGTTGTGGTTTTATGTGCACTTTTGACCCGACTGAGAGATTCCGCATAATAATTTTACTGCTTATCTGTCAAAGCCCTTTATTCATATAGGACGTTTGGAAGCTGGGCTGTGCTGTGAAATTGGGTAGCATCATTTCATATCAAGGTGGCTTGAAGGTGCCAACAGTTAGTTTTGCATTTGGAGCATGGCGTCGGTTATAACAGGTGGTGAGCTATCTCACTAACAACCACTGACAGAAGTGTTTGATGGTAACTGTGCCTCTCTCACACAAAGGCCAACGTGTGAGGCACATAGGCCAGGAGGAAGTAATGGGTGCAATGTCTTCCTAAATTTGACGATTTTAAGGTGGCGGTAAAGGCCGTGTTCCGTTTTTTTTCCTGGTATGGATTTCTGCCTTTCCATCTTTTAGATTCTCTAGAACACGGATTCCACAGTTCACAGATTTGAGTGGAAACGGCACAATAGATGTGATGAGGCTGAAGACGTGTTCCATGAAATCAGCTCTTGGCAGAGAGATGGAAACAATCCGTGATCTGTGACAGAGTGACTGAGTCTGCCCTGTAGCCCTTCACTGGGGACTTCCCTTTGTAAAAGCGGGCTCTGTGTGTGTCATGCGTTCCTGTGTGGAACTCGCATTCCTTCTGCACTTGCTTCTCTGATTCGGCACAATAGAGGTCCTTTAAAGAGTACATCTGTACGTGTCTTTGGGCTGAGATCACAGGGCACTCTCATGAATAGGGTTAGCTCATGACCTGACACTTGAACAAGTGAGTGGTTATTCATAATTCAGCGTATGACTCTTTGCCTTGTTCCCCTTGTTCTTGTTGACTATGTGCAGTTGGGGGCCTCAAGTTTTAAATAACTTGGCTTTGTAGTGTTAACAATAAACTGTATATTTTGGCTAAATGTAAGAGTTACATGGAGTAGTCACATGATAAGATAATCTAAAGTTTCAAAGCAACATGCATACAAAAGCAGTGTGCACAGAATGTAAGTTGTCCTTTTGAGATGGAAATGAAAATACATAGCCATCTCTTAAAGTTCAGGATCAGTTCTTATATAATGTGTAATTCTTCTATTTTGAAGTTTAAGGTGGAAGGTTGCAGGTTAAATTCATTTAGGTAACCCAAATTAAGTCAGAGCGTTTGCTGATTGTATGCAGTCCATGTCCTGTGCGGGTAGTGCATGCTCAATGGACAAGGTATTCCCAGCAACAGCTGCAGTTCTTCCAATCTAATCTCAACATGTTGATTTTGCTAATATGCTAATTCATCAAAATAGTTTCAAAGCCAATGGGATGGCATCAATTAATATCATTTTGGAACAAATACTCAGACCTTGGTTTACTAGGTAATTAAAGAATGAAGAATGAAACTTGAAATAGAACATAATTGTAGGATGCTGAAAGAAAAAGAAAATGTCTTTCAATTTAAATCAGCTATGAATGAATATTTTAATTACCCTGACTCACCTTCTAAAGAAATGGTTGTCAGTATCAAAGGATTTTTTCCACCCACACTTTTTACATGAAAGTATGTGCCTAGGGAGGCTCTGCAGAAATGTGGCTTGCAGCAAATAAACCGCCACACTAGGTATACCCTTTACCAGCAGTGTTGTTTCATTATTAGTTGGCAGAATTAAAACTGCAATGCAATTTTTCTTTGATAGGGAATAGAAATGGAGGGAATAGAATGGAGTACAAATTTAATATGCTGGTAGGAAAAATAGTGAATTAAGAATGAAATATATGAGCAAGGGAATCGTTGTGTTTGCACAGTGACTCGAGTTATGTTTGATTGAACTCAACTTTCATTATGTTTATTCTGTACCCCAGAAAAGCTAATCAGTATTAATGATTGCTCACTGCATTATGCAGTTCAGTGCATGCCCTCAAAAGTTAAGGTAGGGGTGAGTTACAGGAGAAGTAGACTACTTTGATGATGTGACTCAAACCTTTTGGTCCTTGACGAGTGTCATAATGGTTTGCAAGGCCAGCTGGCAACGCTCACTAAAAGAGGTGAGACCACCTTTCTTCAGCTATGAATTACACAATGCACAGCACTAGCTATGCTCATGGACTTACATTCACCCAGCTTTTAGTATAGAGGTTAGATTAAGTGTCATCCTATAATTTAAAATAATAAAATCTGATTGACTGTAGGATAAACCACACTGAAGCAAAGTACTTAAAGCCAAGGGTCACAGGAAAGAAAATTTATATTCCCACATAAAAAAGCCACCATTCGAGAGTATCAAGATGGAAAATAAAAACTGACAATAGGCAAGTGAAAAAATGAATGATAATTTGCTAATTAAGGATGATAAATCCTCTATCATGTCTCATTTTGCCCGTAATAGCATGCGGGCTTATATTTAATTTTCCCAAGTCCTGCAGCCTAACACATGCCAACATCAATTTGCGCAATGGAATCTGTCTTGACCACAGTAATATCAAAAGCAAACAATCAATCCTGAGCCATCTCCCTCAGCCTTAATTGACTCGGGGAGAATATTAAGCGGTCTTGCTGGCGGAAAGCACACCATCACTGCCGCATTCCTTTGACTAAATGGGCATTTGGGGACCTTCACAGGGAGAATGCTGTAACAGGAGGTACAGTTTCATTGATAAGAGAAATGAAAGTGCCCAATGGAGGTTATAGGTAGTTGTTAAGTAAGTGAATTTTACTGTGATGCAAGATATTATGACTACTGGAACATTTTTGTCTAATAGCACCCTGACAACTTTGTGAACATAATGTCTTGCAAAATTCACGATAATGACGAAAACCTTGAACCTTTTTTCAAATAGTGAGTCAAGATGGGCTGAGGCTCTGGTTCTCCTCATTATGTGTTCTTATGTTCTTAAAAGTGTTATTTCTCAGCCTCCTAGGTTCCTGTGTTAAATTTGGTTGAATGTATACCTTGCAAAGTTAAATGATGAAACAGTAGCCTATTCATTAAAAAGAGACATGAATGCCAAGCTCATAGATATGAATACATTGCACAGTGGTACAGAGGTTCAAAATTGCCATTCTCCTTTGTGCTAAACTATCTGTCAAGTATGATAATACAGCTGTCAGTCAAATACTGTATATCATGGCTGGACGACAGGGCCAGCTAGTTTGTATTGTACCTCAGCCTTAGTTATTTAACTGTGGTCATTATCTGGATAGGATGTTACCTAGTGTATCAAGTGAAAATTACTAACTGAATTATAATACTGAAGATGGATCCACTAAAACTGGTGTATGGCTTCCAGTGATATATATTTATGTAATGATGTGTTCTAATGTTATATTAAATTAAGGACACATATGCATGTGCAGTGAAAATACAGCCCCCTTTGACCTCTGTATTCTTAAACGTGGTAAATTGGAATCCTTATTTTGAAATGAAAGGGTAGGGATTTGTGTCAGGATGATAGGCAGGCCAGTCTGTCTTCTCTATCAGCAATCTTCAGCAGCTCACACTTTCTGCTGTAGAATCACCCTCAAACTCAGTTGAACTAAAACACCATTCATTTTCCCAGCTCATTTTACTGGTGTATCTGATTCTATCTTTCTGGGCTAGAAAGCTGCTTAGCTGACTGCAGATTATACATTAACCTTCAGAAAAATAAAATAAAAACATTCCATTGGAAGCAGATAGCCAGGGAAAGTTTGGAGACTGGTTGAATCGTAGCACCCAGCTGAGGAATAGCTTTCCTGGTCTTTTTTTAGAATGTGGTCATGCTGTCATTTTATGTTAACAAGCCATAAACAGTAAATAATTTAACCGGGTTGGTATTATTTTGCCTGATAACACATTGCCTTCCACGTTATCTACTTTGTCCCAGGGATGCTGGCTCAGTGTGTATCCATCTGTCTGTCTTTCTGTTATCTTCATTGTATGTCTGCATCAAGTTTTGCCACCCAAAATGTAGTTGATTGCAATGAAGGGGTGAGGATTGCCTTACTTAATTCTGAAATTATCCAGAATAACATAACAATAAAGCATACCCATGAATATGAAATATCATGAAAACAGAGTTTTATTGGTTATGTATGCTTTATGATCACACAGGGTCAGAGATTTAAATAACTTTGTTCTCTTATTTAATTGGTATTCAAATCTAGCCACAAAGGATACATAACATTTTCATTTATCAAAGATGAGAATATACTGAAATTTGATGGAATCACATATCCAGTAAAAAAACATGGACGGAAGAGAGCTTTGTAAGGCCTCTATTCAGATACAGCATGTAATTGCTCCAGGCCTGTTGTTCACATTAATGCCTTTTTTTGGAATGGAGAAATTGAGAAATAATGCACACTGTACAAACATAAATTAATATTTGTATCCACATTTGTGCAATAACATGTGTCCAAGTGCCTTAGTCTACAGCATTGCTATTGTATCACATTTCTGTTTAACACAATATAACAGGTAAAAATGTTATTTTAGTAAATGGCTCACGTTCATGAATTACAGCGGTGTTTTCATAACAGCAGTGCAGATAGCACTGATAGATAAGTGGCTTATGGGATGCTGCAGACTTACTGCAGGTGATCTGCTTCAGATCTTAATTATAGATATACGGATAATGTACATTCTGTGGAACTATACATTGCATGGCCAACTTTTTCTGTTGTATTCACAACACTGCATGTCCTGCTCTACTCTATTCAAGAGGCTCATTGAAATTTAGCAGCCCATTTCAACATTATAACTCTGAAAAATGATCTTTAACCTCCTAATGACTGTGCCATAACTATGTATGCTAATATAAGGCAGGGTTGCCTAGTGTTCAGCGACCCAGCAGAACTGTTCCTGTGGAACAAGCATGGAGGGAAATGGAATACCATGGCACACCAAAAACTGCCCTCTCAGCCTTGCTAAGCATTCACATCTGTAGATTGCACTATATCAAAAGCATTTCTGTACCTAAAGGTTACTTTTTTGAATTTTCATTCATTCATTCATTCATTCATTCATTCATTCATTTGGCTTTGTGGCCATAGTGTGACAGGCAAGAAAATAACGCAGCATTTATAGAAAGTGGTCGTGTTAATTTTGCATGTTCAAACCAAATAAAAAGGGCCAGAAAATAGCCCAGCAGTTTCAACAATAATTATTGTATTTTCAGGCTCTACTTTCCGGTCAGTGTATGGTGTGTTGTGAGCCGTCCCACTGGTGAAATGGTATTTTCATCATAGATTTTGATGCGCCTCGGGCCTTCAGCAAATTTTGTGACTGACCCTGCGCTGAAGTGGGTGGGGAGCCGCGACTGGGCGTGTGTCAATCAGTATTGCATAGCTTAATGCAATTGTGGTGAAACTGATTGGAATATTCGGGTCAGTCTAGTCTGCCATTTGTGTCTTTCATTGCCCACCAGCTCAGACCATGTCTACAGCATAAAGCGCACAGTGGATTGTACAGTGGATTGCTAATTTTGGCGATTTCCTATGCAATGTGCACATGTTTCCCAGGCTACTCAAAAGGCAATCAAAGGATTAATCGCTGTCCAATTTGACTTTGATATTAATTCCAGAAGCAGGAAAAATTATTGCTTTGTACTTATTGTTCATTGTCTTTTCTCCTTTTATATCATTTTAATTCCTGTATGTATTACTATTTTCTAATTGTTTATGGCTGTTCTTATACTGCATTGAGGTCCCTGGGGTACTATATTTCATTAATTTTCTTACAACTGTGTCTATTGAGAAGAACGACAATAAGTGCAACGTGTACAATTTTTTTCATTTTAATGAACTGTAATTAAAATGATAGCTACAATACTGGCTGAAATTGTGGATAAACTGCCTTTATAGACTTGTTGATGATAAATGCAATATTGTGCAACAATCTATCTTTTTGGCATAATACATGTTATATGTAATAAACTGAATATCAACATAAAACAAAAATTAATAAATAATTAGCATTTGAGTTAAACAAGTAATAATCATTGCACATTCCTATAAATATCCATACCAACATAACTGGTACAAAACAATAAAACAACGTTGACAGCATTCGTAATATAAATCGGGTATTTATATTTATCTATCGCAGGAAATTACTTACAAATCTGACACTTGACTTGCATTATCAGCCTGTTTGTGGTAATCACTGTAATTGCTGTTTTGATTGAGAACCCTGAGAGAATAATTCATGTTAATTGCATAATTTGGGCATTGCTTGTACTTTCATGGTTCATGTTATTCCCAGCTATGAGCAGTCTTGAAACACACATTGATGTAGTCTCTCAGCACACAATGAATTGGTTCTGCTACTTAAGTTATTGGAGCACTGGGACAGCACTATTTTATTTTTGTGGTATGTACTTGTTTATTCAAGATAAAATCAGGCACAGCTGTTGTAAGGAAACTGCTGTTTCCCAATTTGCACAAATCCACATTTAATTTAGCCTGCAAACTTGTATTAGGATTAGTGTGTTTGCATATTGCGTTGGTGTGATGAATGGCAAACAATTGACATTCACAAGCAGTGGATTTGTATTTGTGAGCATTGTATTGGTGTGGTATGTCAATGAGTGGTGTCACTTTAATATTGAACAACATTATTTCACCTATAAGAAGTGCGTGTTATTATGATAAAGTAAAGTAGTGAAGTGAAGTTTTGAGTAAAACTAATGCATGTTTTATATTAATGTTTAGTCTCTTTATTGTCTTCAAAAAAGTAAATCTGCTTTGTGACAGTGATGTTCACACTGCAGAAGGACATTGCTGTATGCAAATTTGAAGCAGTGTTCACTCATATAAAGGGATATGCACTGCCACAACTGATGTGTTTACAGATGTGTTTGTATGTTACAAAGTATTTTATAGGCATGCAATTTACTGGAGACAGGGCATTAAATGTAAAAAAAAAAACCAAATGTGACTAAAATCTTCTTTTGTCGACTAAAATAAATTTGTCTAGACTCATATGAGTGGAGTAGCATGACTAAAATATGACTAAAACTAAAATGCATTAGTCAAAAGCCTAAGACTACGACAAAATCAAAAGTAAAAAAAAAAAACAAAAACAGCACTGGTTTGTATTGTGTAGCTGCATTGTGGGAAATTATATGCTTAGAAGTAAAATACAGCATGTTCGGATTAATATTCACGGTTTGATGGGGACTTTTAGGCAGTTAGGAATATTAAACAAGAATGTTGTTTTCCTTAGGCAGGATATGGGGAGAAAGTGCATAAAGAAAAATGAAAACAGTGGCATTTTTAGAACTGCATATTCAGCATTTGATACATATACATATTTGAATGTATAGTTATTTTTCCTGATCGATGTGGTCACTTCTGGCACTACGATCCTTACTTCACTCTAGTGTTTCTTTTGCGCCTCTACATCATGAAACCTATGCACTTGTTGTACGTCGCTCTGGATAAGAGCGTCTGCTAAATGCCTATAATGTAATGTAATGTAATGTAATTTTTATTTGTGTTCAAGTCAAACATGCAAGCAGCAGGTATGCCTTTTAAAGGGTGACAGAAAGGGTGTTTGTTATGATTGGCTGGCATGTACCAAATGTGCAAATCAAATGAACCAATTGATAGTGATTTTAGACATTTTAAGTAAAATGTTGTACCATTTTTAATAATAAATGTACTCATCAAATCAAGTCTTTTGTCAACTGTAAAACTACATTAATTATCTACCATTTAGTAGAACATGTCACTGTTTTGTTGATATACTAAATGTAGACTACAGGTTAGACTTGCTGTCAATAAATATGCCATTCATGCAGCTCATATGGACGATCCAATGGCAAAACATCATAAATTGTCTAAAACTATTGATTGAGGTGATAAAAAATATATGCCATAGTGAAAGATGGTGATTACAAGACAGCCACATTGCCTAATACACAACACTGATTCTGTCACTTGATAAGTGTCAATAGGCCAAAACATTGTGCTGCCATTATTCTCATACACCTGATTAAGTAGCAATTGTGGTAATCAGTTGTGATTAAATGGTAATTAAATTATATGATTGCCACCATTAATTGAATGACTGTTTGAAATCTGGTTTGAATGGCTCCATCGACCCCTTGCCGGTGGAGGACTGAAATACATCAGAGATAACAACCCAAGATCCAGACTTTTTATGTATAGGATGTTGGAATTGTACAACTTTAACTATTTGAATTGGGGTACTATGTTTCATATTTTTGTGACAGCATTGTACTAGATTTACAGCAGGCTTTAATGAAGTGTATCTGAAAAGGGGACCTGTTGTGAACCAAAAGAATTAGCATGTACATGTGACATAAGGACAGTCAAGTGCATTATCCACTCAGCATGCATCTGCCACGCTCAGTTGATAATGACTGCTATCTCAAAAGCGCAGTCTTTCAGTATTAGGCTTTTGAGGGCAAGCACATGGTGTTACAGCACATGGGGAAAAATAACTATTTGGGGAATTCATTTAAGTAAGCATCCTATTGTTGCATGAGATATATTGCTAGCTAATATATGTAATGCTGAGTTAGATGCTGTAGGAACAAGTGCAGGTTTCTTTGCACTAACTCTTTAGTTGTGGATATGGGACAGCCACCACTCAAAGTGTTGTAACATTATAGCAGTTTCCAGAATGCTGGCACCTGATGCACTTCTCAACATTTAATGCTAGCAGTCATAAAACATGTGGTTCCGTGCTAACTTTTGCAAGTGTTCTGCTTAAACTGTAGTGCTGCATCCCCTGTGTAATAAATTAACACTTTTGTCACAGCAAATCAGTGATTTTGTACAGTGAGCAAGTTGGTTGTTTCAGAAAAGCCTCATATTTTAATCATGTTGAAGAGACTTACTTTAAAACAATAGACTCACTTGCTATACCTTTCATGCTTATGCCATTGCTACTTTCCAAAGAAATAAGAAAAAAATCTTCCACAAAATCAAATTGATTAGTTATGCATCTGTACATATCTAGCTTCTACCACTAAAACAAACAACAACTTAATCTCCTAGCAACTGCAAACAAGAATGTTTAATTTTGCATAGCTGACACCATTTACAAAAAAATGTAAATGGACATTTCTATTATTGTGACGTGGGAATGCTGATAACCAGATTTGGATCAGCAGCTGTTTCTTAAGCATTATAAGCTTTTACATTTTCCTTACCGTCTTATCAGTTTCCCCATATGACCTCATTAAAGGAAGGTATTTTGACCACATTACTTGGCTACGTAGAGTGCAAAGGGATATAGTCAGGTGAGAAACGGCAATCATTACATAGCCTCATTTTAATTTGTGACCAAACAAAATTGAGTATCCAACAAATCCGTGGTATAATTTGTTAATTTAGGCAGTGAGAATTAAAGCAAAATTAATCAGAATAATAAAAAATAATGAAAAAATAAAAATAAAAACATTTTTAAAGGTATATATTTATCTATAAAAGGCAATAAACAAATAAATTATTGGCACCCCAGAGCTTAATACTCGCTGTAGCCTCCTCTGCCAAGGATAACAACCGTGAGCCTTTTTCCTGTAATTTACGATTAGGTTAGAGAACACGTTTGGAAGTACAACTTAAGGACTGTGCCCTTCAATTCAGACCACAGGTTTAGGATAGGGTTGAAGTCCAAAAAAGCATAGCCACAGAACCATTTGTGTTTATTTTGAGGTTTGTTTGGGGTCATTGTTTTGTTGGATGGTTCACCTACTACTAAATCTTAGTCTTCTGGCAGAAGCAACCAGGCATTTGGATACAATTTCATGGTACTTGGTGGAATTCATTATCTTATTGGTTGTAACAAGAGCCCCTCGAACACTGGTAGCAAACAGCCCCAAGCCATCAATGATCCACCACATTTGACAATAGGCTTGCAGAGATCCTTGAATTCTTTGCCTCCCTCCTACCTTCCTCATTGTGCATGGGGACAACACACATTTGAAACCACTTACTGGCAAGATTTTAACCGTTTTGACATTTGAACATTTTGAGAGATGAAATAATTACTTTTTTGTAATTTTTTGTAATACTTATATTAGAATAAAAGTACATCATTTTCTCATATGCTTGAGCATAAAATGTAGCTCATTATCCGTGTTTATTTTAAACAGCCTTATCATCAATGGTGCCAAAATATCTGGGCCTGTTTCCATTGCTAATGCCTATATAATATATACAAAATGTAAAGTTTTTCATGTTTTCCTCACCTATGTTTTCATCCTATTAGTTTATTGAGTTCAGAAAGTCAAAATATCAAAACACTAGGAAAATTGTATCTGTTTACAGCGACTTGTCTTATGGAGATTTGAAATCAAATTTTTTTGACGATCTGCTGATAAAATAAAAATGTTCTCCCTCGTGTTTAATGGCCTGAATCCACTTTTTTCTCCTCATTGACACATAAAACTTACTGTACAGCCCACCATAGAACAACAGCATTTTTATAATATTGACAATCCCCTGATGGCAAATACTAACTATATAGAGCGCAACATATTATTTTCCCCCATCGTGGGGCACTGCGTTGATGCATATATATTACGTGTCCACGATGTCGATGTAAGCGCAGCAGGTCCTGGAAGTTGATTAAAATTCTTTGCATTTTGCACATTTCCCACATTTTAACAAATTCCTGGTTCTTGATATTTGAAATCGGTCCCAACCCTACACATGCATAAGAAATACCATAATTCTCAATAATATATTAGTAATATAATAATAGTATAGAGACTAAAAAAAAAAAAAAAACTCAGTGATTAAGAAAGCAATGATATTATATCTTATATATTGGGAGGGAATGGGGATGGGGGGGGGGACTTATAGGAGTACTGTACATGATACTGTATTGTGACAATGTATGACAGGAGCTTGCACCTATACACACACATGACAATATCATTATTTTGGAAATAAATTACAGGGTTATTGATTGTAGTGCAGACTGAAGTGTTTCATTTGCCGCAAGGTGTATGTCACATGCCTAATGATTCACGGCTGATGCCATGTCTTGTTTAGTCACCAGGGAGAATAGAGTGTTGAAAGGGGGAGGAAGTATGTGTGTGGTGGGCGGCGATGGGTTGGGCGTTGTAATTCTGAAACAAAACAGAAACAAGTGCAAGCTGGCATCCTAACATTCTGGTGGCAGCCCTTTTTAGTACCGGCAAAGACCAGAGCAGCTAAATGCACTTCTGAATTTGAATTTCTCATATTACCATATCAATCAATCATATGACCTGAATGTGGTATACTTTTCACCTGGATATACACAAATTGCATGATGAAATAGCAATATAGCCTTACCGCAGTGCTTGAGAAGTAGAGTAGACACAAGGTGGTTACAGATTGTGTGCGTCTTCTGAAAATCTAACTCTCTGGACTGTTTCTAAAACATTAAATGCTATTTTGCAAGGTGAAATTACATTTACTGTTCAGTTGGAATTCCACTTTTGTTCCCCAGAAGATTGCAGCTTTCCAAGACAGTTTTACATTAGATTAACATCTGCCTGCCAGCCAGCCAGTAGATGTAGATGAGGGCAAAAGTCTGTTCTAAACTTAATTGCTTCTGTTTTACAGCTTAAAGCATGATGCTGTCCTGAAAAATTCTCTGGCTTGTCTCTACTGAACATGCGTTCTTCCATGAGCGAATCTCTTAGCATCTGCACTGAGCATTGTTTACTTGGGGTCAATGAGAAATATGACAGTTGGATAATGTTGGGGTCTAAACTGTATTAGTATAGTTTAATTATTCTCTGGGTGATTTGTTCCTTCCTTCCACACTGTTTCAACACATTTATCTTGTGGTTGCAGTGTATTTATATTCATTGTTTAAGGAAAATCAGTGTGGAGATGAGGGCTTGGGTTACAAACGAATGACCACAAAACTTGGAGTCTAAAGCTCCTGAGAGGACAGGGATGTGACTGAGCTCGGATAACGCGCCTCACACTTTTCACTGCAGTGAGTTCACCATCATAATGGGTTCTAGAGTTGTGAAAATGTGAAAATAAGGCTGATATCCTGAGACGCTAGTCAGGGACTGTAATTGAAACAATTGTTCACAGTGGCCACTGATTGCTCAATACATTTTGTATTGCTTATATTACTTTACAGCTAGAGAGGAATGAAGAAAATACTAAGCATGCATGACTATGGCAAATGACAAAAACTATGGCACAGCTAAAATTAGGTTGTTTTTTTTTTTCTGCAATTTGCAGCTTGAGTGAAAAATGGTGGCAATAAATTACCATCTGTAAAAGGCTTCTGTAAAATTTTCACAATAAAAGCAGTTAAAGAATGTATTAAATGTTCACCAGGATCTTCTGTGAAACAGGATGGACAGTGCTGACCCAGCACTTAAAGAGAGATGGTACAAACGTGAGGATGTGTGAAAAACAAAAGCAAAGGATGCCATACAATGTTAAAAATAGATCAGAAAAGATCAGACAGATCCCAAGTATGGTAACAACCTCAATAGTTAAAATCTTTGTTCCAGTTGTGTCCAGTTTACTGGCACAAGGAGCAAAGACAAGCATGGAAAGGTGTGAAAGTACAACTTTAAAGTGCAGCTACTGGTCTCAAAGGCACAGTTTGATAATGATAATTGTACTTTTTCCAAAAAAAAAACAAGATGTGGGCATGAACTTCATTTCCTGAACTATAATACATTTATAAATTGGTAGTATTACTTGTTTCTAAACCAGAACTTCAACACTATTCTTAGATTCAAATAGATTCAGTTGGATCACATCTGTTGATTTAATATCTCACCAATAAGTCAATATTTATTTACCTATACATTTATTTTTTGAAAGTTATATATTTTGGTTGTTGTTCAACTTGATAAACTATATGTGTGATGAAACAGAGTTCCTGCTGTTTGTGCTTATTACTACAGCCTATCTCTATCTGTTTGGGAGGGCACTGGTGTTCTCAGAAACACCTGATGTCAAGCTGCTGATTCTTTTCATTCTATAGTTCACAGGCATTGAGTTAGGTGAAGGCACTTCATGTGCAGCTTGTAAAGGCAGTCTGTGGTCATTCAGTTGACCAGAGGGGATTGCTGGTGTGCACTGAGATGTCCCACTGTGGGGCCCATCCAAAAACTAGAACAGTGCCTTAACAGGAAGAGCCCCAAAGACATATTATTGGTGAATCTTTACCTACGTCTTCATTCCAAGAAAACCAAGAAAGCCATATGAGATACTCAGATGTTATATCTAATATATTTAAATCCATTTTTATCTTTCCTGTCAACTATTTGGTATTTTAATTTATAATTACTGTAGTGCTATACATTAAATTGAGTACTAAATATGTGGCCTGATCTGAATAAATAGAACATCATAGCCATGTCAAAAGCTGGAAAATGGTATTTTCTACCATTCATAGATCTCAAAAAGCTACATAATATAAAGAACAACATATTTCTGTTGTATGTATAGCATTATAAGCAACAAGGGGTTTTCTCTGGAGTCAAGATAAAATTATAATCTTCCCATAAGTATCAATTATTAAGCACCTTGTCGAGTGAAGTGACCATGTTATTGCATTATGACATGTTGAATGTTTCCCTTGAGTACAGAAGTCCAGGCAAGTCCCTCAAGTTTAAAGAATGGATATGTCTTATGTTTTCTCAAAGCTGTTTTGACACATGATACAATTTGATATTGCTGTCATTTGAGCAGTGCATTAAATGTACACTGGCATATAAATAGCAATGGCCAGTAATGCATTAACAATGTTTATATTACCATTGCATGTAAATTGCCTGTCTATAGGCATGCTTACTTCTGTATTTCAAAAAATCTGTTATTTCAAGACTGGCCAGTAAGCAGCTTGCCTTGGCTGAAAGTGCTTGGGAGAAACAATCATTGCCTTGCTAGTATGAATTACATTTTGTCTTTTATGTCTCATTGTTATATTACACCAAAATATAGAATACCTTGCTTTACTTCTGTACGTATGATAGACCTTGCATATAATTACCAAATAGCAAGAGGAAATAATACAGTTATGTCCATATATGTTATGCTTTAAACAGTAGTTTTGTTTGAATTTGTTGCAGGTGCTACAAGAATTTATCCTATCTGGAGATTAACCCAAATAATATAAATGGCCGTCAAATAATGCCGTGCAATATTTGCTATGCAAAAAGCTGTTTTTAATGAAGTAGGTGTCTTATTAAGATCATCAAATGTGGCAGTAAAATTTTTGTTGTTACTGACCATTATATATTGAAAAACTACAGTATCACAAAAAATGTTTATTGCTTCATTGTATAGTTTATTATAGTAGTCTGTTGTCATGCTTGTAACCCTAGAGCTTGATATTTAATGGTATTTTCTATGTTTAATACAGGCCAGACCTGGTATTAAATTTGTTCATATTGCTGGTATTGGCTTTGGTTAACCTAGTCAGCCTTTGTCAGCTCTTGAAATTTAGGACAGACTTTGAGTGGTAGGTAGAGGTTTTCTAAGTTAACTAACAAATCATTGCAGCGTACTAGACTGTACCGTAGTCTATAACAAATGCCAGTTAAATTTAATGAAAGCATGCTTTATGTTGACAGTTTATTGCTCCTATGATCAAATGAATTCCCTATATGTAATACAATATGATTCATGTGAATAGGCATGCAAAGCATTACTTGACATTGTTTCATTTGTGAAAAAGAAATTTTAAAGGGCACTGTTCCTAACCCGTCTGAGCGCTAAGCCTAAGAACACTCAGTCTGCTGGGAACAGTTGCTGTTTCAAGCATTGTGCACAAAGGCTTGAATTTTGACAGAACCCCAATAAAAGGGCTGATTACCATTCATACATTAACTTGTGCAAACCAAAGGGGCCGAGGTTCAATCCTTAATGTAATGACGCACCATGTGAAATATGCTACTGGGGCCGGTTTTGATTTCAGTCCAACATCACAGCCAGAATATATTTTGAGTGCAGTCTGAATGATGACTTGCTCCAAGCTATTATTGTCTCAAGGGCAGAAGAGAGCCTGCAGAATCCACAGGTGCACCGCTAATTGCATATTTTATGGTGCACGGGAACAAGAGGGGGAAAGTCTTCACACCATAATTTCCAGTGGGGCATAAAATCCAATTCACAATTAAGTTGGTAAGGATCCATGAGGCGTGAAAGTGAATCCTCGAGCGCAGACAGTCATTTCTCTCCCAGATCTCCTTTCTCGGCGAGGCGAGGGGAGACACAGACCACATTACAGGTCTCCACTCATCACAGCTTTCATTCACAGGAGCTTGTTCCTTAATATTTCATCCTCCCGCTCTAGATTGGCAGAGAAAAAAGATGCAGGGCGGGGATGTGAAAGCCGCGCTTGCCCCTGCAAAGAACTTGCTCTTATCACAACCTTCATTCAGTGTTGCGCCAATTAGTGTCACAATAATGAATGCTGTATGTAGCCTGCATGCCCAGAGTACCTTTGTTCTATCAATTTTGATGATTCGCATGTAAGCATATATTTTTTATTCCAGTGTTTCCTGGAGGGAAATTGATAAATAATGCTCAACGCTTTAGATGTGTTACAAAGAATGTGTGCTGAATGTAATGACAAGTCCCATCAATATTTATGTGTGGCAAACGTGGCTATTCTCTGTCAAAACCTAATTCCAGTACTGGAAACAAACAAAAAAATGCAAAAATATCAGCATAGTCTTCTAGTAGCTAAAATGGAACGGTCCACCAATTATGCATATTTCCTTTGTATTCATTAATGTACATTGTTTTCAGAAACTTTTGATGTCAAATTAATTTAACTATGAGCTAAATTAACTCATGAAGATAGTTCTAACCTGCAACCTTAAAACATAATATCCACATGATAGAACAGCAAGTACAATACCACTAAAAATACATTGTGGGGGATTTCATAATGGTTCAGAAATTCAGCTGCCCCTCTGAGCACTATATTCTTACTTGTAAAATGATTGCCTGGATGATGATTGGATTTAACAGGATTTAATAGTTAGCCTTAATTTAAAGTCGAATATACTTTAAATCTACATAAAAAGCTGTTAATCTGACAATCTTTTAAAACTGAATTCATCACGCTCATGTCATCTGAAGTTTTTAGTGCAAAATTAATTGGAAATAGACCATCACTAACTTTTCAAATAGTCTGAAATCAAGTGAAACTTTGACAGTATGCACCACATCGCAGTGTAATATAGAGGAACACAGCCTCATATTCCTAGTTTTCACATGATATCACTGAGCCATGGTAATGCCCACCTGGTGTACAAAACAAGGGTTACTACTATTGCTGTAGTACAACAGCACAACATATCACCATTGCTACACCATATTTCCTTACAAAATGCCAGACAGCTGTTGTGCTATTAGATGCAACAAAAGAGGAGAGAGCATGGCTAAAGGCATACTATGCAATATTTTATTTTAAAGTAACCATGCTAAAGCAGGTCTATGATACACTGGAAATCTGTTTTTATGCACACCGTCAAATTTGTGCACCTGTATTTGTTATTCTAAGACGTGTTTGGGACATTTCTGAGCGTGGTGCTCTTTTCTGTGTGGGAAGGGTGGGTATGACGACAGAACCAGTGGTTTGTGATCACATCTCGGTGGAGTGTTTGTTGCTAGCTAGCTAGCTGCTGCAAGGCTCGGATACAGCAAAGCAAAAGGACAAGCCGACAGGGCTCGTTCAGGAACTAGAGTCAACCTTGGACTTGCCTTGCCTTGATGGCGTCAGCTGAAGTTCGTCAAGGGAATGAAAAGTGATGCAAGTAACATTATTTGCAAGTCCAACAGATACTGTTTCTTATGGACCGGTAAGTAACGTTACGTCTAGCTATCCAGCTAGGGTTGCCCGATGTCCAGTTTTTGCCCAGAATTTTTCAAATTAAATATTTATGTGAATAACTCAGCTCACACAACTCACACATTAATTATGTGAATAATATGTATAGCGTGTTTGCCTATCTTTGTTTTACGTATTTTGTGAGGTGATCAAAATGCTCATTATATGTAAAAGTTAAATGGTGCAGTTCATGCTGGAATGTTGTTTTGCCAACCTCCCCTTCATAGAAGTCGCGTGACTGAAAGCTATGAATAGCTTGATGAGAGCTTGAAGATGCTTCATCCTCAGGAAGCATGAGAAGGCGAGAGATGTCATTACCTCTGGGTTTATTTTAAAACATTTAATCACTGAGTAAAGCAACTTCAAGCGAAACTTGTGGTGTTTACTTTGGAGTTAGTTGATTAAGACATGGCATTTCTGTCATAATTTGATTTTAATGGAATAAGTAGATTCCCTGGTTATGAGTTGTGATGCTACACATGAGAAAAGTTCCTGCAATGTCTCCATAAGGGCGGTTAGGGAGGTTAGCAGGTTTAAAATATCAGAAGATGGATATACTCTGTTCTAGAGACTTCAGGTCTGTCAGACTGTCTGTCAGGCATGACATTGTGCCTTGGCACTATTACTTAAATTTCCAAGATTTTTATTTTTTTATTATTTATTTATTTATTTTAAATCATTTTTTAACTGTTTGTCAACTCTTGTTGTAACTTCAAGCATAGGCCTTTTATTGTTTGGCATTAAAATGAAAAAAAAAAAGGGCTTGCCTATAAATTTCTTCCATGAGCAGTCCACAAACAGGACTCATACCATTCACCACTGACAAAGGCCCAATATTTTAATGACATGAATGAACTTTTCTTTTTTTTTTTTTTTCCTTTAGAGCAGGGGTAAAGCTAAAAATTAAAGTCTAGAACGAAAGGAAAGTAGACACTGGAGTATAATGTCTTTGAGAAGAAGAGAGCTCTGCATCTCTACCCATATGCAGCCCTCGTTGACTGACTCTAGTCAAAGGAATAATGCTCAGAGGGGATGAAAAAGGATAGAAAGAAACCATCGATCCAGAAAAGGGCCAGTTGCCAGCTCTCTGTAACCTTGGTTTAATGTTCCCCCAGAGAACTTTCACAAGCCCTGATTTTCAGAGGCTATAGTGCAAAGCAGTGCTTTACTTACCCACTTTCCAAAAAGAAAATAAAAATGAACAGGTGCCTTCATCAAGGTAATGTGAGTTTAGCCTCACTTTTACATTAAATGTTGAACATTAAACAATATCCCTGGCAATCGGTGCATACATCTTATACTAAGCACATTCCTGTTCTGTGGAAATTCATATTTGTGTTCACAAGGCTGAACAACAAATGCATAATATACATGAGAGTTAACAGTTTGAAATGACTTCCATTCACATTTCATTCAGTGTCACGCTGACATAAACGAGGGCCTTTTGACAATAATAGTCACATAGCCATTAATGTGTGTATTGCCATTCTAGGCTCTAAAGACATGTCAACCTTAATGTCCAAATGTCACATTACCAAGTTAGAAATGCATGAACTGCAGCACAAGGTGACAAAAGGCAAGTTACATTGCACTGATCGATTGTGTTGTGAGACCTTCAGTTTAACAATACTATTAATAATGAGAGAGATGACGAGATGCCGGGAGAAATGATCATCATCATTTACAAATTTTCCCGAAACAGATGCAGTCTTAAGTACTTTTGTGGTCACTTGCTGCTCAGTCGAATTGATTAATATTATGCTGTGCCAAGATTCCACAAAACAGATGTGCTTAATAGATTCCGTGCTGTCAGATGTGAATGGCAAGAGCTATAAGGTGCCCTTACAAAGAATATCTGAATTCAAATCACGTGGCATCATCTCTGTTATTAAAAACAGCTATATTTCTCTCTCACATCCACCCCCACACTTAAATATAGCAATAGAATTGGACTAAATTACAGCTGAAGATGGATGTTCCTTATTTAATGGGAACACTGCACTGTTTGTGGAAATATAATCAGGGTTTTTATTGATATCAATAACTAGCTTCATGAGTGTTGTCAGATGGGATTTTTTATTTTTATTTTTTTTAAATAACGCTGCTTTTATTTGTGAGTGACTCTGGTATGTACAATGCATTCTCTCTGTTCTGGTGTCGTTTGTATGAGATCTTAAGAATATCTTTGAAGTACACTGTACACTTAATTGCATCCAAGATCCAAGGCTAATTCAAAACATAATAAAAAAAATAAATAAATCAAAATAAAAATCAAATTAAGTACTGTTCAAATGGTAATGAACAGACATCAAGTCTAGTTGTGCTTTATAAAATGGAACACATTATGATAATATTTCTCGGATGGCATTATATCAAACACAAAATCAAAATATATATGGGCACTGTTTTTAGAGAACAATTACTCTGAAGTTCATATTTGGATAGTATTAAAGACAAATGTGCTTTTTTCTGCTCGGGTTCTAGTCCTTTGTTCTCAAAGAACAAAGTAAATATGCCAGCCATTTAAAAATTAGTCAACAGTGAAACCATTTTAATAAACTGTCTATATTTTGAATTCTTGCCTAGGCATGGATTCCGATTACATGTCTCTCACAAAAGCCTCTCAGTGTCATTTTCAATTTATTTATAAAGTCAATACATTTAGCCAAAATAGACCATGGAAATAGGTTTAGCACTGTCCTGTTATAAAACTTAAAAGCAGAAAGGAGAGAAAGATTGTGATATAATTTGGCAGTCAAAGAATAAAATCTTACTTCATGGACTTCTTCAAAATGCTGTATAAATAACCTGATAATCCCTTCCAGGGAGTGTGCCAGACTGTGGAGTCTAGGAGCAGTAAAGCAATACAGTGATGTGTCTAGAGGGAAAGGTTTCTGTGGCTTTTATGAGCTCGTTTGCACAGTCAAACCTGGGATGTAAGTCACCCGGACCAGGAGACAATAATAGCAGTGTATGAATGAACTAGCATTGGCTTTTGTGGGTGTTGTATCAATGAGACTTAAATGTTCTATTTCTTAAGGGTGTAATGGTGTAATGTTCATTGTTAATTACATTTGTATTTGTTTGCATGAGGCAAGTAAGTGACAATTTTTTGTGGATTTTAAGTTGCATGGTGATGTCAAATGTATCAAGGCTATACGTGGTATAAATTTAAGGTAATTTACTTAAGGTGTCTTTTTTCACCGCTGATAAAATTTTGCCAATTTGGTTGGCAGTTTACATGAATAAAATGTGTGAATTTGTGCTGACAATGAAGCAGAGGTGTAAAAGCACATTTAAATGTGTAACGAGTAATGTGTGTATGAAAATAACCAAGCAAAGTGCTATTTTTGCCTGATTCAGGCACATCTCCTATAGACGCTTTCAACGGTAACAACATAAACAAACGTTACTGCGCATGTGCGTTGTTCTGGCCCTAACTTAACTTCCGGCCGACTTCCGCAAACAATCAATAACAACAGAGTCCCTCTAGACTATTTCTGATAACAAGCAAAATAAATAACAAGTAAATTACATTAGCTAACTAGTTAAAACTATGTCTAACCAGAATTATTTGGGCTTACCAGTTGAAGAAAAGAACCGTTACTTGGCCAAACTCAAATGCGATCACGTTACACTACCAGAAAAACGAGTGACAGAAACAGATAACTGTTGACAGTATTGCACCTTGCGGAGCATCATACATTCCTTGCATAATCCATAACTATTCTGGTTACATGCACATTCTTGTGTAAAAAGTGCACTCTTTCTATTACATTGCTTAAAAACGATGATTGCATGAGACACAAAATGGGGCTAGTGCTGGGCAGCATGTGTAGCCAATGCAATTACTATAGGTATTTATTTGTATAGCATGCATTGATGGAAAAACATCGTGGCTCTAATAGTTTGGGTCATCTTGCTAGGTTACCACAACAAAAAATGATCAGGCAATGCAACATTGTCAACTCATTGGAAACAGGTATCATAACGTTCGTTCAAAACGTAGCTATAGCGTATCAACTACTAGCATTGATCTAACGTTTCTGTGTATAATTTATACAATGTTAGCTACGTTTAGCTACAATCAATTTAGTTAGCTAATTGTTCATAACTATTGAGGCTTGTTACTGGTCAGCTAGCTATTAGCTATCGCTTATCATGAGTTTGTTACCTGAAACAAAGTCAGTACTACAGTGAGAGCACCTAATCGACCACCTTCGTTCGACAGACAGGAAAACGTAAACTGATTTGCAACTATATATGAAATAGGTGAAATATCGGTAACAACCTGTACCTAGTTAAGTAGGAAAAAATGTCCTTGTTATCCTCCCGTGGTTATTTTTTCAACACTTTCACAATATTTTTTCTGTGCCGGCAAATAAGTCAGAGGTGGTCCAGTGCTAGCTTTTGGTTGCTAAGGGGACGTGTATCCACAACCCTATATAAATGAATGGAACTTAACATAAATTTGCTAGCATACTGTATAAGTGTCCTGTCTTGCGTATTTGAGGTTAATATGAGAAAGGGTGGTCGCTATCAGCACGTCTAGGAATCTGTACATATTCACTGTTGTAACTCAAGTCACAGGACGCAAAATAGCCGTTGGGAAAGCAGTTTGAAAGTATGAAGCAACATCTGTGCCATTGGCTTTAATGGGTCACGATGAGATAATTACGAGCGTGTTGCTTGTCTTAAAGTTGATATAGTAAATAAGGCTGTATTAGTATTACTAAATGTGTATGTATGAAGTTGGTTTATTTATTTAAACAGTTTATTATGTGTATTTTTACAGGACTTACATTTGAACAGGTAACGATGTCCAGTTATTTCTCAAAAATACGAAGTAACAATGGGCAAGCACCAGCTATAATAATATAGCAGGGATTCAAGCAATTCGTTTCACAATTCCCTAGTGGGGTTACAAAGTTAAATAATGTATTTTTTACAAATTTTCGAAATGGCATTTGTTCCAGGTTGCACCCCACAGCACAACAACCTGAGCCCAGCGTCAGTCTGCTCATCAGTTTAACTTTCACTCCGTTTGTAATCGGTGCCATATTAGCCAGTAAACACAAACCCAATAATAAACAAACACAGACCGGAAGTTAACTTAGGGCCAAGCGCATAACCTTGGCAACGCGCGTGCGTCCGATGAAAGCGTCTATACAACAAGCAAAACTACGTATTTGTACCAATGTAGTGGCGTGGGTGTGATAGTAGCAAAATTACGTTTCAATACCATCTATGTGTTTGTACCACACTATAGAGTTATGATCAATTATAGCTTTCATGTTGTCACATAGAACCCTTAATATAAAGCTGACAAATAACTATGTCAATTTAAAAATAGGCAGTTACACACTTGAAATCATAATCCAAAATACTTTTATACCTAAATACACAAACACCTATACCTCATTCTCATTCTTTTCACGTGAAACGCAGGTTCCATACATTCCTGTCCAATACTCCTTTTATTTGAAGAGTATTTTACTGAAATGTTCTATAACTGTATACACTCAAGAGAGACAAGAGAGATGTTCACATCGATGTTTTTAAATCAGGAAATCAAAATAAAAAGACAAGGGAGAGAAAGTCACATACATCCTCAATCAATCTGTATCTCAAAAACGTTTGTATTTCATTAACTGTTTGTTGAACCACAGTATACTCTATCTCACTTTGTTTCTGTCTGCCCCCAGTACCCAGAATGCAATGTGAAATAAAACCTGGAAACCTATTCAGCATATGTAATGCAAACCTGGTAGCCGTCCAGAGTTCTCATGGGATCACCTGTGTCCAGAGAAGGGAATTTGCATTCTCAAAAGAAGACAATGGAAAATAAATGAGAGGCAAGCAAGACTTGCAGGTCGATTATACTGTATGAATAGTCCTGAAGTGTGTTAATTGTTAAATTCTGTATAAGCAGACAAACCTGGCACTCATACATATTCTGGCTTTTAGATATTTATGCAGAGGCATGCGTTTCTGCTTACCCACAAACTCAGAAATCAAATTAAAAACCTATTGTTATAAAATAAAATAAGAAAATGAGTAAAAATAATAGTCTTGTAGGTTTACACTTACACTGAAGTACCCTTTTCACTGAAAATGTACATTTTAATTGGTTATATCGTGTGACTGCATTTGTATGCTGTTATTTATAAATATATACATATACATTAATATATTGCTATGTCAATTTCAGCAAAATGTTTTGAGTTATGTACAAATAATTTATTTTTGTTAATGCCCCAGCAAATCCGCGAAAAAGACTGGAATTGAAATTGCATTACCATAACACACAAATGAATGGGCATTGTGTTTTCAAAGATGCCTGTTCTGCGAAAGTATATTACTCCTCATTGTGTTCATAAGAAGTGCTGAGACCACAATTTGGTCACAACATGAATACTTACAAAGTAAGCTTCTATTCAACTGCTTGCTACTGTATTTATATTTCTATGGCATGCCCCCGAATGCCAAAATAATTAAGCCAAATGAACTTATTGTATACTTATTTATAATGATACTATGACACCTATCTTGTATCTAACATTGTGCATTTGTACCTGTTGGTTTAGGATTATAACTACCAAGTAGGTTTAGTTGCTGTGAAGTCACATAATGATATATTCCAAACCAATGTAACATGATTTTCTGGAGCTCTGGCAGTGTGTCACTTGAGAATATCAGACAACGCTTAGATATGGCCAAATGCCACCCCCCATGCAATAAATAAATACAGTTAATTTGTTGCACCAGAAGGCTCTCCCATTTTTGAATTGGGAAACACTTGCATTCACTACATTAAGGCATTACAAGAGGAAAATAATAAAATGTATAATTTTTGTGCCCCAAACAGGAACCCAGATCTTCAACATACAGTGTGACAATCTCTTGCACAGCATGTCTTATGACCTAACCATCTAATAAATTTGCCCCTGCTTCCAGTGTCTGAAGATGCAGTACTTCACTTTTCTTAAAGAATCAATTGTACATGGACAGAATGGAGAATTGTACTTCACCATGTTCGTATATTAATGGGTGCTTCCTTTCTGCGTGGGGATAATTGGCAGATCTGGTAAAGAGATTAGGCGCTCTTCCAACTGGAAAACTCCACAGTCAACGTGTCATTAATTAAGATTCTGCTTGTAGGTATTGGCATTATCACGATTTTTTCACTGATGCCGCAGTGACGGGACAGGATAGGTCATCTTCCAGCAAGGTTCTGTGCAGTCTAATTTATTTATATAAATGTGCACACAGCAGTGAAAAGCTGTTATGCAAAGCGGTGAGGAAGATACCATTCCAGAATTTTCCATACCAAAGTTCATTAGAGTTTCGGTCATTTTAGCAAAAAAGACATTGATTTATGCCCAGAGCTCTGTGAAGCACAGCCTCATTACACACAGTGATATGGTAAATCAGTAGATAATTACAGCATACATCATGCATCTGAGGGCACAGCGATGCTTTTGATTTTGGAACCAGTCATTAAGGTCAGGATAATAAATAAATTGAAAATTGGATTTTCAAGTAAAACAATTTTCCTCTCATTTCGTCTGGAATGAAATTCGACGATGACCAGGATTGCTTGGAATGGAAAATGTGGATAATATTCATCTCATTAATTTAGTTGATTAACACACACGATGACACTGGGCTTTCCATATCTTTTCCTAATGGCTAAATTCTTACTCTGTTCACACTTTGTATTAACCTGGATGAACTGAAAATGTTAAATGCTAGACCTTGAGCATCAAAAGATAAATAATAGTCTCTACATACAGGGTCAAGATGCAGAATACATTGGTAATTAAAGTATCATATTGAATCATTTATTTAAGACAGATCATGTTATAGGAACATACAACTTTTAAATATATGCAAATATATTTAAATATAATGTTGAATGTCCTAATTTGAACATTACATTTTATGTTGACAACTACATAAATATGTAAATATCTGTTTAATGATTGTTCCAAACATATACCTTGCTGCATGTTGTGCGTGCATGTGTGTGTGTGAGTACTCGCCATTATTATCCATTTTTGTGCAAAACTTTCTGCATAAACATTTTTGAAAATATCTGCCTTATATGGCTTATATCAGTGGTGTCAAACTCGTTGCCATGGAGGGCCGTGTGTATGCAGGTTTTCATTCCAGCCTTGGAAAATACAAATAATGTGTATTTCCAATTCATTCAATCTTGATTATATAATTAGTTAAATTATTTGCTGAATTAGGGATGCAGGTTTGTGCACAATGGTGACCCGACGTCTATGGTGACCCGCATTGTCTAAATAAAAATGTTCTTATATTCTGTGCTTCAATGCAGTTAAACGCATATGGCTGAATGAGTAATTGGACTCAATTAAGGCAGCATTAATTGGTTGGAATGAAAACCTGCATACACACGGCCCTCCATGGCAACGAGTTTGACACCACTGGCTTATATGAACTCATCTGATCACAGCCACTGCTATAACAACCCAATGTTTTTTATGTTTTCTTGAATAGACATAATATTTAGTTGACATCATTTTCTTGAATTTCCCATGAAGGAAACTTTAACAAGAGCCCAAACTGAACTGAATCCCGAATATCTGGACCTCCGATCCCAAGGTGAACTGAATCCTGAATACTGGACCCCGTGCACACCCTTAGTGAGTACCAATGGTCCAGTTTCTACTGATATCCACTTTTCAGCACCATCCCAAATGGTGAAAATTACACACCTCTATTAAATAAACTATTGAAATCAGTTCAATACTGTCTCTGCCGTATCTAACCTGATTATGTTATTTGAACAATATGCTGCATGTGGGATAGCGAATCTCTGACTAATGTGTATTTACCTAAGTAAATCCTTCTCATGGACATATGTGGTGGTTGACCCTTGTGTTGCTGGAACAGGAGATGGTAGCATACACTATATATAAATTCTCTCAATCAAAATGGTCAGATTTTCTCAAGGCTCATATATTTTTTGGAGAGGAGAGTTTCCATTTCTGTTTTACCCTGTATTTGCATAAAAGATTCAAGCAGTAACTACAAAGATTTTTAATTTGTGATTTCTGATGCTTTTTAATTGCTCTCCATGTGAAATGAATAGTCAAATGTATTATTTGTTGATTCGTTTGTTTATGTTGTTCTGTTTAAAAGTATTTTCCTCAAATAATTGGTAAATATCCATACTTACATTTCACTTGACATTGACACAAGTCTCTACTGCATTGCCTGGGCATTCATTTACATTTTAAGTGCAAATTCAGGTCAGTTTTGACATTTTGGGTCCTAAAACATTGCCTGTATCCATTGTCTGTTTTTGTTTCCATTGCTCTCTAGGGTACTGGAATTGTATTTAAGAAGTATGTACTGCATTACTCTGCACTATTATCTATGCCACTGCCCTCCACATTCAGCAGGGTGAGGGAGCATGGCACTAGTTGTGAAGCAAGCAGTCCCAGCACCCCTTTCACATGTCACCCCCGATAAAATAGAACTACGTGTCCCTCATATAGATGCTTACTGATGGCGGTGGAATTTGCATTATGCTCCTCTCCTCATAGTGAGTGAAAAGCTGACATGCTTTTTTCTTTTCTTTTTTTTCTTGGTAAGGCTTCAATGTAATAACTGGAGAACATTTTGTGCACTGACAGTTTATCACCCCTTTGGAAAAAATCACATATTCAAAAACCACGTGTTCAGAAACCACATGTGAACACCCGACATGTGAAGAGTACAAATGTGAATATAAAAATAATTCCACTTATAAGATGAGAGCTGGAAAAGGCAACCTATGCTATTTCAAGTCACATGGTTTGTTTTCACATATGGAAATTGTAGTTCACCTTTTAAAAAGTCAGTGGCATGTGAAAATGTGAAGATGCAAATGACCCAATGTGACCTATTATCTTATCACATGTGAAAAATTTCATTTACATGTGAAAATGTAAAATTTGCATGCAAAATTGTGATTTTTAACATGATAAAAGGCAAATTTCATATTTCATTTTTTTTTCCCTAAAAGCAATCCGCTCATCATATTATGTAAAATGTACAGAAATATTACATGGGGAAAACATTGATGTTTATCACCATGTTCATTACTACCATCAGTCATCAGGATAGATGACAATTTCAGTACTTTAAATTTATGGTAAATGACAAGAGTGATTGATTAAGTGTAATGGAATTTTAAATGTAACATCACGTTTGAGTTTTCATCACGCAAAGCCAAATTATGATGCAAGTTGAGGAACTGACATAACATTGTGTTTTCCTTGGCTACTATTTTCTTTGGAGTGTGTTGTTGTTATACTAGTGATTATTACCTCTCATGAAATATGCATACTATACATTTAAAATAATACATAGCATGGTAAAATGATACAGAGACTAATTGTAGACTAACACGCTGCACATTATGTGATTAACTGTGCCTGAACTGAAATCCATAAATGTCTGGTATGGGAAATGGACTGACACCATTATTACAAATACTGAGTGCTTAGAAATTATATGAGTTGCATCAAAGGATTGGTGGGGGAAGGAATTGGGGAGACGGTGGATTACGCAGAAAGGCTAGCTGTCATCTAGCTATTTTTTATGGCCATGGTATTGTCAAAATATGTGAGAATATCTTGACTTATGTGATGCACCTAATCTAAATTCCAGATAAAATGTGATCTTGAGAGGCTGGGAACATCCACTTTTTTCAACCCTCTGATTTAGATCAAAATTATTGATGTAGCCATCCACCTGAATTAGATGTCCTTCTTCTATTAGCTGTAGTGCTGGTGACTTGAGATAACCGGTCACTCCTCATAGTGTTGAAAGGTAATTTGCTTTGTTTGCTGGTCTTGATGGATGAGCTAAAATATTGCTTACAAGATGCCCTTCTTGCCAGGTCCTTAAGTCATAAAGCTGTCTCTGGTAAGAGGAGCACTGAAGGGAATGCCTGGATTTATGATGCAGATATGCACCATGGTAATATTTTTGATCAGGGAAGGAGAACTCACCTCAATAACATTTACCGTAATAGTTCCCAACTGCAAAATTGATGGACAAATCCATTGGCAAACAAAATGGAATGAGGCACAAAGCAAGCAATATTTTATGTTTCACTAAATGATATGATTAGTATTTATGCACAGATAGCCAAAGACACCATAAAATAACTGCCCATCACATTAAAGTGCCTTCATGAAAAATAATAACTATGATCAAAGTTGTGAGGATCAACTGGCAAAAGCAACTTTTATGCTGAGCTATGTTTCTATTAGAATTCACTGAAAACAATTATTTTGACACAATAATCAAAACTTAAATCAGAAATTGTTTTCACAAATTATTTTTGCAAAAAAAATGGTAGCACATATTTTAGTGGTAAAACAACATGCTCAAACTTCAATAAAAAAGGTCAATAAAACCAATAAGCACTAAGCACTGGGTTAATTAAAAAAATAAAAATAAATAATCTTTATTTTAAAAGATTTTTACTGTCTTGCAATACATTCTAGTAAGCAAATCTACTTACAACTCAACTTCTACTTGAGTTCAGAAGCTTGAGTTCATCTTAAAAATGATAACGGATAACTGATGGCTGGTTTATCTGCGTCATGTTCTGTTGTGTCATGACACATTAGATAAAAAGCAGAACACCAGAGAAAAGTTTATTAAAAAAATAAAAAAATAAAAAATGGACAAATAAGGTTTTCCAGTAGGAACATTTGCTATTTGAAATGAACCAAGAACTGATTCATTCAGAAAATTTTACACTAGATATACTGGGTCATAATGAAATTAAATTGCTGTTGTGGTTAGATTGCTCATAAAACTTCTGCATTGAGCATGTGGTATTTTGTGTTTATTTACAAATGGTTGTGACTGGACTGACAAGCTTGAACATATTTTATGAAGAATAAATACTTACATATTATAATATGTAATCTGGGCCAGAATAAATAAATTGTGCTGCAGAGCTTTGAATATGAGCACTATAGCCCAATGCACTTAACAGGAAGCACTTTTTTATAACCTTCGCAAATCGTACCTTCCATGAGGTCGTCATGCCTTTCTAGGTATGAATTGGCATCTCACCTTGTAGCCCATGACAGCACCCTCCATCAGGATAATGAGGTCTAACATCGTTTTGAATTGGAAAGTATTTTCTTGGCCAATCTTGGCACTACTTCAAAAGCTTTCAAGTGCTTGATGGCTGATAGATGCAGAGCTGTGATGGAGTGCACTTTCCTGTTTGTAATAATAGATCTTTTGGACACTGTCGAGCAAGCATGCCAGTGACTGTTCGGAGTCCACAGGTGCGCCAAATTGCACTGGCTTTCACGCTGAAATCATTAAGCACTATTGTGTAATTCTGCTAAAGCCAATCAAATGTCCCCAGAATGTCCAAATAATAACAAGGGACCACTGCAAATGTCCTAATGACTATCTCCTGTCCCACTTCCTGTACAGCTATTCTCATGATTGGATTTAACACAAACCCCTCGCCATGGGAACGCTTTTATATGAAAAATGTGAAACAAATTAAAAAAAAAAAAAAAAAAAAAAATATTATTCATATATTCAAATCATTAATTTATTAATATTATAAACTCTTTATTATCAGCTGCTTGACTGGTATTCACAGGGTCCGTTCTCTGAGCCTCCAAAGATGCCCATGTGGCAGAAATTATACCATCACCCAAGCTTTGTTTAGATGTTTTGATGAAATAAAATTAGCACACTATTAATGTATAAGCATATGGTAGGGAGTGGGGTAGAGGCAGACTCTGGAATTCTGAACAAATACGTGGCTGTGGCTGGACCCAGTTGAGACATAATTGAAACAGCTTTAAGCAGGGAATTTTAACAACTGAGAGAAATAGTAGAGGAATACCTTGTTGCCCTGCATGGATGCCAACAGCAGTAATAATTACATTTTCCCCCACAAATTATTTATGGAATTGGTCTGTTTTTAAATTTTTTATTTTTTTTTTATAAAGAATTGAACATTAGGATGGTACAAAGAATGAGAAATGTGAAGGGCGAGAAGGAAATATTGCTATAAATGCATTCCTTTTTTGCTGCACATTTTTCTCTCTGAAAAGCACTGCTCTTCGGTAATGAAAATAGCTTCTTGGGGTTTATCCCCAAGGATATGCCTTGTGGTGCATTTGAATGTACTAATTGGGACCATAGTCGTTAATTGGAACTTTGAAAGCCAGAGTTGTAGTTTCTGAAAGCATACACTTGGGAAATGTTGGTTCAACTAATAGGGCTCTTCACCTCTACCCAAGCTGTTTACCAAAAACCAAGGGCAAATGTTGTTATGGCTACTTTCATCATGCATTCTTTTTAGTGAAAGTGTAGAACCTTAAGACTAATAACAGCTTGGAGCATTATTACATATGTGGATATGTGGATCTTGTTTATTTCATTTTCTTTTAGTCTGACAGTCACGCTGTACTTAAAATCTAATTGGACATTTAAGTAAATAAATAAATAAATAAACCAGATAAAAATAAATGTAAAATGTAATCTTATTTGAGATTACTTAAATGGTGAATACTGAAATCTTAAAATATCAATGTAATCATAAAAAGATTATGATTACAGGCCAGTAGGCAGAAAAAACTCATGTATAAAGCCGGGCACCCACCGCACGCGTCGCGTATGCGTCGCGTAAACAGCAGGGCGAAGCAGCACGGCGCGACGCGTAGGGTGTCTCCACTGGTTCCGTTTGTGTCGCGCAAAGGCTTGCGTAAAAGCTATATATTCCTAGTAGCTCTCGCAGTCTGCAGTGGGCTTTTACATCGTGTATTTCACGTTTGTTCACGACTGTTGATTATGGGTTAAGTGAATACTTTGGTGAGAGACCTTTTTCAGTTTGTTAATTTGGTAATATTTCGTTAACTCGTAAATAGCCTACGTGAGAAAGTAAACGCTTTCAAGAAGTACCATAAACTTAAATCGCAACGTAGCCTGCATAACAATCAATCTCAAACTGTATTAATTTATTTGCTTGGTTAACAAGCGTGCCAATTTCATGAAGAATATGTAATGATCATAATAATAATAAATAATCCGTAATCAACCATTGGGAATTCCCGTGTTGTCTTGCCATTCACGTCAAAACATTTATAGGATCAGATTTAGTAAAATCAGCTAATCATGAAAAAGTCAGTAACAGTTTTAATCTTGAAGGGATATGAACACCACAACGCCATGAACACCGGAAGCTTTGAAGTACAAGTGCAATAAAGGCTTGCTTACAACTTCATTTATAAAATAGGTGCATTTTCATCGGCAAGACCACTAAATAATCTGATTTTTTAAAGCTCTGTGGATTATCTGATTTTTATTAACAAGCCCTTTTTGAAAGCACGGCGAACGAAGACATCGGAGAAGTCAAATAGGCTGAGCAATGGTTGGTTAAAAACTATCTTCCAATACTCGAGCTAACAAACCGCTGCTCGGTGCATTCCCTTTTACGTCACTCAATAGCCTAAGTCTTTCTGTGGTGTATTTTCAAATTTACCCCACCCCCTCCGCAAAATAAGACAGCGAAACTAAGTTTGCCTTTCCCCCAGGTTCCAGTTATTTATTTATTTTTACAAAACGAAAAGGCTTGTATTTTTTTTAGCTGCTTAAAAAATATCTGGGAGGTAACTAGGGACACCCCCAGTAATATAAGAATGAAATATAAATCAGAGCATGTATACCTAGCATTTTAGAGCATATTTCTGTGTATAAACAGGCCAACGTGACGCGCGACAAGCCGAAAAAATAGAACAGAAGCGAAAAACTACGCTTCAGTTCGCTTGTGTCGCGCGAGCTTCGCAGCCGGTACGCGACGCGTTCGCATCTGGTGGAGACGACGTCGCCCGCTGCCGTTGTAATAACAGTACTTCAACTACGCTTCAGTTACGCGCGTAATACGCGCGTAGTGCGCTCGCGGCCGATACGCGTGCGGTGGGTGCCCGGCTTAAGAATGTGTTTTCCACAAAAGACATTAGGCAGCCATGTTACATTTATTTAGTTATTTATTTAGTTTGTATCACGCCTCCTTGCAGTACAGCTCATTTCAACAGAGAGCTTATTTAATTAATTATTGGATTATCATTGAATAAGTCCATATGTATTGCTATTATTGCTATTACTGGCTATGATCGGACATTCTGTTGACGACTTATTATAATATTCCTAAAAGTCTATTGGATGATTGTGAACTGGATGTAAAACACACTGTACAGTACTTTAAATGTAATATTAATCATTTCTGCATTACGTTTTTATATTAGAAATGAAGAGTGCTATACTGAACAGCAAACCTAAATGTCTTTCACTCATAAATTGTGGGCGGCAGTGTGGTATGATCGGTAAGGAACTGATGTAAATGTCACATGTTCGATTCCTGGGATTCCCTGCTCCTGTACCTTTAGGCAAGGTATACAACCAGCATTGCTTTAGTATATATCCAGCTGTATAAATGGTTGGTAAATGCTATGTTAGTCACTCTGGATTAGAGCATCTGATAAATGCCTGTAATTTAATGTAATAAGCCTGGCACTGAAAAATTGGCTTTGTAATTAATCAAGCACTAAATAAATAAATAAATAAATGGAAAGTACTCATGTATAACCAATAAAATGAATCAGAATTTGTTGATTTTACCCAAGCATTTAACCCAAATGCTTTGGAAAAACATTTTTTTGAGGCCTAGAATTTCCTTAAAACCATGACACATGCGATGTCGTCTTCTTCTTCTTCGTCTTCTTCTTCCTCTTCTATCTAAATGCTACAGCATTTCATAACAGACCTGTATAACCATGTTTTGTGATATATATATTTTTTAAATCTGATCAAGAAAATACCATCACGTTGATTTTCTATGTATATGAAATTTAGCAATGCTATGAACAGGCCAACTTCCCTCACAAGCTGAGCTACATAAGAAATACAATAGGAGAAAAAATTAAGCAAAAAATTCTGCTCTTGAGTTGAAATACTCAAACAGTGCATAATGCTCCCTCTATTGTGAGCAAAATCCTTGCAGAGGAATATGGAATCTCAGTGGGGCTTCACCAGAGAGCAGCGGGGGACTTTATGAAGGCTTTCAAGACTTGGACTGATATTAGTTCAGACGTTTTACTGCAACTCTCATTAGCTGAGTGTGAACACCGCTGCGTTTCCCACAAGCAGGTTGTTTGTGCTTTCACAGATGAGCTTCTTGGAAAAGCTGACGGATGCCATTTACAATGGTGTTCACCATATGCCTCCAAATTAGCATTGTAAAGCGTATATGCAAATGTTGTCAAATGTGAAATGACACATTGCAGGCATATACAGTGTTGATCAGTGAGACTGGCCAATCTCCATACACATCACTACACAACAAATTTTAAGGGACAACGGGTGAGCAGATATAAATAATTTAGTCACTAAACTATAAAATCCAGAAGTTCCTTTTACTAATAGTGTCAGGTTTGTATCGGAATACTGGTGTATAAACAACCATAGTCCTACAATGACAGATAATTGCTCACTGGTTAAAGCTGAGGATAGGGAGAGATTTAGTCCCATCTGTTTAAGCCTGTTTAGAATTACAGCAAAGTAGGGAGCTTTTATAGGCCTATCAAGTGGGAAAGTAATCCCCATTTGTTGTGATTATTTATTCACACTTGTTTGACTGTTGATCATGGCATATGTTATCCAGGGGAAAATCAAATCGGAAGTGCTTTCTTAGCTTTTTAGC